>NC_072818.1:300000-600000 GCF_003013715.1 Candidozyma auris
CTTCAAGCCCAAAGCTGCCGCCGAGCCTTTTAGATAATGCCCCAATGAGGATAGTTTTTCCAAATTCTTAGTCACCAAGTTATCATCAATTTCTTCCGCTGTATCTTTGAACTGGTTCACAAATGTTTGGCACAATCCTTTTGAAAACTCTTCCTCGTCCTCATCCATCGCTACGAGCTCGGAGAAGACTGACCATTCCACGAGTCCACTCTTTTCCAACTTTTCCTTTTGCTCCTGACTCATTATATCGATATCTAAATATTCAAGTTGGAACTGCTATAATATCAGCTAGCGTTTATTTTTAATACAGTAACGAATGAAATTTCTATTCTTGCGAGTAGGGCGACTTCTTCAGCACTTCGTGTTGGTGCACTCTCAGCCTAACGAGATTCTCAAAGGAGGACAGAGAAGTCACGTGTGTAATATACACACCAGTGACATCATTTGATCCCCACGAACGTCAAGCGGAACCCAAGCTAGACATTGCATAGTTCATACAAGTCACCTAGTTTATTAGCGTAGTATGTTGGAGACTCCTCTATAGGAAGTTCAGACAAAGTCTCCAGCGACTCAATTCCGGTGAGCACCAAGAGAGTATCCAAACCGTTTTCCCTACCAAACTTCATGTCGGTGTTTAATCTATCCCCAATCATTAGTCCTTTCTTTGGGTTAGCTCTCAAATCTTGATTCGCCGCCATGATGGATTGCATCATAGATGGGTTTGGTTTTCCGCATACCGCATCAGGCTTACGACCACTAGCATACGCCACCGCGTTTATGATAGCACCGGCGCCCATCATGAGTTTCCCTTTCATGGGAAATGTAGAGTCGATATTCGTTGCGATGAAAGGTATGCTTTTTTTGTCCTTTAGTAAATATTGGGTAGTCAAGGATAATTTCAAGTAGTTGAGGTTGAAAGTCAACCCAGCAATTACTGCGCCCACGTCGTTATCTAAATGCATAAAGCGCTCATCATTGGCGTCGAAAGTATCAGTCATTGCCAATTCTGGATCAGTTCCACCTAGAGTTGAATATCCAAGTTCATGAAGCTCTTTTTCGATTCCATTCTCACCCAAGACCCAAACTTTCTTGCTCTTCGAAAGCTTCAAAATGTGCAGAATATACACAGCTGAGGCAAACGAAGAGCCAAAAATTTCCTCTTTCTTCACTTCTTGTATTCCCATACCTTCGAATTTTTTCACGTAATCCGACCTTGCCTTTGTTGAATTATTGGTTACAAATATGATTTTTTTTTTAGCTTTTCTCAAAAGATCCAATGTCTCCTTCACTGAAGGTAAGAGATGATCACCAAGCCACAAAACGCCATCGCAATCAAATAGAAAATATTCATACTTGTCGATGATTTCATGAGCTTGCGCCTTAGTGGTGATTGGAGGCATGTCTAAGTTGTTTTAAAGAGTATAATCACTTTCGCGTTCAAATATTCGCTCGTTAGATTACAAATTGGCGGCAAGGACTGATCGTCGGAACCTCAACTACTCCCAAACTATAATGAATTCTTGTAAAAGGTTGCATTATGAAGCGTGCTCCGATCATATATGAGCAAATACCGGAAGAGGCGGACTACGTAAGTCACAACAATTTCTGTGTGGATAGACTTTGGGAAGCTATTTAAAAATTAATGTTTAGACGGCTCGACACCAGCTGTGTATTGAGGTAATCTATGCTTGGTGTCATCATTATAGATTCTCTCCTCGAATTTAGCCCTATCAGAGGGTGACATGGTCGACGCAACCTTCTCGCGTCTCTTGAGTTCCGAAAAGTATCTCCTCGCTAAGTGTCTATCTTCTTCAGCACGTAATAATGGCTCAAGCGAGAATCTCGCCCATTGCTTCTCTCTTGCGAGTTCTCTCTGCTCGTCAACACCCTTGTAAAATCGGTAAAATCCGAAGGCAATGATACCGGTGATACCCCAAAAGTAAATACTGGGTCTAAATCCTCTTGAAGGTATGTTCCTTTTCCATTGGATAGGTTGATATCCACCTATTGGGGGAAGATCTTGCATGACGAGTTTTTAACTAGTGAGAGATTTCTTCACTTGGTTACTTTGTGCGCATTGAAATAGTTTTTATTGGTTCGCGCTGCTCTCCTAAAATGTGAAAGCCGCTTTAACTAATTACTTGATATCAAATATGGGCTTCAATTTTTTAATGAGAAGCCAATCATCTCTCAGTACAGAGTCACGGAAAGCGGGATCTTTCAAAGTATCAATTGAACGTCTTGAAATCAAAGAATACAAGTTATCAGATTCATCGACGTGCCTACCCCAGGTGGGTTGTGCACTAGAGGGATTTTCCAATCTCATCGCAACACCGGCGGCTGTTTGTCCCTTCTTGACAATATCTGTAGACTTGTGGTTAACCTCAAGTGAAACAACTTTACCCAAAACTAATATATTTGGAGTACCAGTAGTCGGATCCTTCTTCACGGCACATATTGGCGTACCTATACGAACGGCGCCCTCCACGACATCAACACCAATAATCATTGGATTACGCTTGTTGATGATCTGGATTGTCTTCAAAACGCAAGGAAGCACCGCATACTCCATGAACTCTTTCCTCCTTGCTTCTAGCAATTTGGCTTGATATGCTGTGAAAGCATCAAACAAATGGTAAATAATATCAGCATTAAAGATTTTCACGTTTTGCTCCTCAGCATATTGCTCCGCTTCCTTATCTATTTTAACATCGAAGCACAACATTACAGCGAGTTCTGGAGCTTTCTCAAGCATGGCAGTTGCCTTCATGACATCACGCTTGTAAACAGGGCCCAATCCAATAGACATAACTGGAATCTTCATATCCTTCAAAAAGTCAAGTAAGGCCTCAAGAGATCCCAACGTTGATGCTTGAACAACCACACCTCTACCAGAAGTATCCACTGAGTCCAATAAACCTGTTAAGTCGTCCATGACCTCCTCCATAAGCTCATCCTCGTCATCTTCCGGACCGACAACAAGTAAACGAGAGCCGGCAACAGCTTTCTCCAAATCATTCGCGGCGATTTTTACTCCCAAGGCAGCTTTCACCTCCTTGTGATGGACGTATTCTGATTTTATACGCAACTCACGAGAAGGGGGTGGCGTAAGCAAAGCTCTTATGTTAGTCGCGATGGGACCATTTAAACCACAAAGTACGACTCTGTCACCCTCGCGCAATATACCATTGGAGAGAACAACATCAATTGTATAACCGAAGCCCTCAACAACTTTGACCTCCAAAATAGTTGCAGCGACCTTGGACAAATACATTAATTGCTTGGACATACGCTTCTGTGTGAGCTCAAGCAACAACCACAAAAGATCTGGGACTCCCTCTCCTGTGACAGCAGAGGTAGGCACGATCGACACGTATTTGGACATGTTTTTGTTTTGAAAGTAGAGTTCAGAATTCAATCCTTGTTCTGCGAGAGCAAGTTTGATTTGCTCGTATCTGTTCACAAACTCACTTTGTACAGCTTTGCTTTGCTTAGCAAACGAGTCACGGAAAGAATTATTTGGTACATCCTTCCAATCATAGAGCCGGTCAATCTTGTTGAGCGCAACGACAAAAGGTGCTTTACGGTCTCTCAAGAGTCGGATAGACTCTAGAGTCTGTTGCTCTAATCCATGCATAATATCAATGACTAAAATCGCGATATTACAAAGCGAAGATCCACGAGATCTTAAATTAGTAAATGACTCGTGGCCGGGGGTGTCAATGATCAATAGACCAGGAACTTCAAAAAATTGCTTCTCGTACTGGGCCATAACTGCAGTCTTCTGCTTTATAGCATCGACAGGGAAGTAGGTGGCACCAATTTGTTGAGTAATGCCTCCAGCCTCACCACCTTGAACGTTCGTTTGACGAATTTTATCCAATAACTTTGTCTTTCCTGTGTCAACATGACCGAGAATACAGCATATTGGGGAACGCAACTCTTTGCCCGACGCCTGACTGTTCTTATCATTTGCAGTGTGCGATAATTCGGCTGGCTTTGGCGAACCCTTCTTTTCCTTGAATTCCTCGCTGACACTGTCTGGATTCACCTTTTCAGGCTCCGCCTTCAATGGTGGTTTCACTTCTTCTTCAGGCGAGTCGAATGTATCAGCAGTAACATTGTCATTTGTAGAATTCTGTTCCTCACTCTCCTGCAAGTTGACTTCATCTTCATCGAGCATTTGTTCCCAAGTATCAAAAACGTCTTCCCCATCAGCCTTTTGGTCACTCTTACTGACCTCGGAATCAGCCGGTTTCGACTTGGTCGACTTTTTCTTCGAATAGACAACTCGTTTCGGCTTAACTGTCTTCTCTTTCTTTTCCAAACCAGCAACACTGATTCCATCGCCTTGTAAGAGTAACTCACGACGACGTTCCTGTAACTTCTTCTCTTCCCTTTGTTTTTTTGAAAGAAGTTTTCCCTCGGCCTTTAGTTTTTCTTTTCTCAAACGGTCTCTTTCTCTTTTCGCTTCGCGAGCAGCCTCCGCCTCTGCCTCTCTTTCAGCGGCACTTCTTTCCGCATCGAGCCTTCGTTGTTCCTCCTCTTCCTCAAGACGCCGTTGTTCTTCCTCCATTTGCTTTTTGAGCTCTAATTGCTTCCTAAGAGCTGCAATTCCAGCAGGTGCCTTCTTGCCTTTCTTCGCTGGTGCTTTGGCCGGAGCACTATCTTGTGACTCAGACGATAGCTTTTCTTGATCTGAAGCTCTCTTCTCCGCATTGATAGCGGCTTGCTGTTTGTTAGCTTCTTTTATCTGTTCTTTCTTGGCTGCTTGTTCTGCTTTCTTCTTCGCAGCAGCTTCCTTTTTAGCTTGCTTCTCTGCTTCCTTCTTCAATTTTTCCTTCTCTTTCTTGCTCAATATTCTTGGACCATCCTTCTTCTCCTTTTCCTCTTTCTCCTTAGCTTCCCTTTTCTTTTTGGAACTCCGGATAGAGCTGAGAAAATCATCAGCTTCAGGAGCTTCATTTTCGTCTGCCGGCTCTGCAGAAAACTCTTTTATTGAGGTGTCAGTGACTTGCTCGCCTTCAATTTCTTCGTCCCAAAAGTCCCCGCCTGCTTTCGCTCCTTTTTTTGACTTCTTTGCCATCACTTGATGTATATGTCCTCCTTTTCCCAGAGGTCTTGTATCAATTTTTTAAGCAGAGCCGGTTGGTACACTACTCGCTTGTATTACGTAGTGCGCCTACTGTCAAAATTTTACGCTTCACTACGACAAATCGGAAGTCACTTGCTTACAGATAGGCGACAGATTGAAGCTAGCTTTACAGATTTGTTTATTAAAATGACTACTGTTGAAAAAATCAAAGCCATCGAGGATGAGATGGCCAAGACTCAGAAAAATAAGGCAACTTCTTTTCATTTAGGTCAACTAAAGGCGAAATTAGCGAAGTTAAGAAGGGAGCTCCTATCAGACAGCACCTCCGGGGGAGGCGGCGGAGGTCAGGGCTTTGATGTTGCACGAACGGGTGTCGCCACGGTCGGTTTTGTAGGGTTCCCATCCGTCGGAAAGTCCACCCTTTTATCGAAGCTCACAGGAACACACTCGGAGGCTGCTGCATACGAGTTCACCACTTTAACGACAGTTCCTGGCGTCATCAAGTATAAAGGTGCCAAGATTCAAATGCTTGATTTGCCGGGGATTATCGAAGGCGCAAAGGACGGAAAGGGCCGTGGTAAGCAAGTAATAGCAGTTGCACGGTCCGTAAATCTACTCTTTTTGGTCCTTGATGTGAATAAGCCTTTGCACCATAAGCAAATAATTGAAAAAGAGTTAGAAGGAGTTGGCATCAGAATAAACAAGGAGCCACCCAATATTGTTATCAATAAGAAGGAAAAAGGAGGTATAAATATCACCACAACTGCCCCATTGACACATCTAGATAACGACGAGATCAAAGCGGTTATGGCTGAATATAAAATCAACTCCGCAAATATTGCTTTCAGATGTGACGCTACGGTTGATGATCTCATTGATGCGATTGAGGCAAAATCAAGGAGATACATACCGGCTATTTACGTCTTGAACAAAATTGATTCCTTCTCGATTGAAGAGCTCGACTTGTTATACAAAATTCCAAACGCGGTACCTATATCCTCAGGTAATGGCTGGAATCTTGATGATCTCCTTGAAATGATGTGGAATCGTCTTAAACTCGTCAGAGTCTACACAAAGCCCAAAGGCAAGCTACCCGACTTCAATGAGCCAGTGGTGCTCAGAAGTGATCGCTGCAGTGTTGAAGATTTCTGTAATTCCATTCATAAGTCCTTGGTGGAAGACTTTAAAAATGCTGTAGTTTACGGTACTTCGGTGAAACATCAACCTCAAATTGTTGGCCTAACGCACATATTACAAGATGAGGACGTGATAACGATTCTCAAAAGATAAACAAAGTCGAGTGGATTTTGACTGTTTTTGCTACTCTAGTTTTAAAGTATAACCCTTCGATGAATGATTTGAAGTATCAAATAGTATTGAAGATAAAATAGGTTTGGCGCATTCTTGAAAGAGACTGTATGCGAAAGCAGGAAGAAAAAGGTAGGATGTGTCGCACTAAAATATTTCATTTAGATTTTACCTCTGCGTACCTACTGGACCCATTTATTTTGATGTCGTTGTCTGATTCGACAATTTCCGAGTTGAATCGGCTCTTGGAGGGCCTCATTTCCACCGAGAATGAGCCAAGAAGGGCTGCTGAAGAGGCTCTTGAGAGAGAGTGGAGATCACCTGGAAAGGTTGACATTTTACTTCTCTACTTGGCCAACAACAGTGTAGAAAGCTCCAACGAGACTCTACGTTCTTTCTGTGCTGTTTTGTTTAGGCAACTTGCTATACGTTCTCCCAAAAAAATGGGAACTGTTATCGATAGAACTATTGCGGAACTTGACGAACAAGTCAAGCTTCAAATAAGAGACGTTTTACTTCGGGGATTCGTTGCTCCTCAATCTGGTACTGTAAGGAGAAAACTAGCAGACGCCATAGCAGAAGTCGCAAAAGAGGACTGCTCTCCGCCGGGGCTTTGGCCGAGCCTTCTCCCTACGTTATTTGAAGCTGTTACTAGTCAAACCGCGAGCATGAGAGAATGTGCCTTTAGAGTTTTTTCAAGCTGCCCTGAAATCATAGATAGTGATCTCGTACCTAAAGCATTGTCAGTATTTGAGGCAGGCTTCGATGATACGGAAGATGATGTGAGAATCTCGGCATGCACAGCTTTTGTGTCATACTTCAGGGAGTCTCCCAAGAAAGTTTGGCTGAGCATGAGTCCTTTGTTACCGAGCCTTCTAAATTCATTACCACGCTTCTTGAGTAATGGGAAGGATGATGCTTTAGCAAATGTCTTGGAGAACCTCATAGAATTGGTTGAAATGGCTCCAAAAATGTTCAAAGATATGTTTCCTGTAATGATTGAATTCTGCTCTACGGTATGCAAGAACCGTGATCTTGACGGATCCGCCCGGTTGGCAGCGTTAGAGTTGATGACAATGTTCTCCGAAGTCTCCCCAGGAATGTGCAGACTGACTGCTACATATTCTTCTACAATGGTTTTGGTGAATTTGGCATTGTTGACTGAAGTTAGCATTGACGACGAGGAAGCCGCTGATTGGAACAATAATGACAACACCGAAGATGATGAAGACGAGCCGGAGTATGAAGCTGCTAGACAATCTCTTGATAGAATCTCATTGAATTTGGGCGGTCAGGCCATTGCAGGGCCTTTATTTCAATATCTTCCTGATATGTGCCATTCACTGAGATGGAGGGAATGTTTTGCAGCACTCATGGCACTATCTGCCGCGGCAGAGGGTTGTACCGAAGTTTTAATTAACGAAATTCCAAAACTCCTCGACCTTGTGTTACCTTGCATCAACCATCCTCATCCACGGGTTCAATTTGCATGTTGCAACGCTCTTGGACAGATCTCAACTGACTTCGCGGGAATAATTCAACGAACGTCTGGTGATAGAATTCTTCCGGCCTTAATATCAAAACTAACTCAGAAGTCTGTTTTCAAAGTTCAAAAACATTCGGCAGCTGCGTTAGTCAACTTTTGTGAAGCTGCACCTAATGAGGTTCTCGAGCCTTATTTGGATGACCTTCTCAACAATCTTTTGGCTCTTTTGCTGTCGCCGAAAAGATATGTTCAAGAGCAAGTTCTTAGCACCATAGCAATCATCGCAGACGCTGCTCAAAAGAAATTTCTCAAGTATCATGACACTCTTCTCCCGATGCTAATCGAATTCTTAAGAAGTACGCTGGGAGACGAAAGCCGTGCACTCAAAGCTAAATGTATAGAATGCGCTACCTTGATTGGCTTGGCTGTTGGGAAAGAACACTTCAACAGCCACATTCAGATTGTTATTGATCTCCTCATACTGCTTCAAGAAGAGTGCTCTGAGTCTGACGATCCACTCAAGTCCCATTTAGAGCAGGGATGGGTCAGAATCTGCAAACTTATCGGGAAAGACTTTGTCCCATACTTACCTATCGTCATACCTCCCTTACTTCAGACTGCTCGCGCTGCTCAGGATGTTTCTCTTCTTGAGGAGGAAGAGGCGGAAGAATTCAATAATAGCGATGAGTGGGATGTGATTAACCTTTCTGGCAAGCTCATTGCAGTGCATACCGCTGCGCTTGATGAAAAAGTTACCGCAATGGATTTACTCCGAGAATACTCTGCCCAATTAAACAGTGATTTTTACCCATGGGTTGCTGACATTGCAGAAAACATAGCAATTCCAGCGTTGGATTTTTATTTGCACGATGGGGTACGTGCATCCGCATCTCTCACGCTTGCTTCAGTTCTTAGAAGTAGCGTTTATGCGAATGGAACTCTGTCTCATGAGTCCACAAATTTGTGGAATCAAATTTGTATGAAGCTCAGTGGAGCCCTTATAAATGAGCCAGTCCCAGAAGTTTTGGTGGCATATTACACCTCATTAATAGAATGCGTTGATATCATGGACCTGCAGCTGTTTGTTCACGAGCAACTAAGTGTTCTCACGGATTCTTTGCTGTCAAATCTATCTCAAATTTTTGAACGCGTGAAATATCGAGACAGTGAGGACGATCAGTTCACAGAAGATGTTGATGAAGATCAAGAGGAATTTACTGATGAAGAGCTTCTCAATGAAATCAATAGAGTCATTTCTACACTTTTCAAGAAGACAGGTGACTTATTCGTGCTGCATTATCAAAAACTGTTATCATCAATTGTTGAGACTTTCATAGTCGATGAGAATTCTAGCGTCAAGCTTTGTGGATTGAGTATCGTGTGTGACTTGTTTGAGTTTTGTAGAGACTCCAATGAACAAGTGAACTACCTAAAGTTCATAATATCCGACTGTTTAACTACGCTGCAAGCAGAAATAAGGCAAGGAGCGGCTCATGCAATTGGTATCGCAGCCCAGCATAAAGGTGTTCTGTATGTTAGTTTGTTGATTGAATGCCTTCCTCTTCTTTTTCAAGTGGCTACATTTCCAGATGCTAAAGCGGAGGAGAATTTACGAGCAACGGAAAGTTGTCTTTCAGCGATCGCGCTAATCTGCAAGTTTCACACAAGCGCCATTCTGAATCTTGAGCAAATCATCACTCAATGGCTCAACCTTCTCCCAGTTCTTCATGATGAAGAGGCTGCAGTAAATTGCTACGAATTTCTTTTAGTCCTTATCTCGTCGCAGCATGCAGTTGTTAAGAAGAACCTTGAAAAGGTCATTGAGTACATCATGTTGGCGCTCTCGCATAAGTCGGTGACAGGTAAATTAGCCGCTGATTGTGTTGAAGCAGCAAAGGCCATGCTTGGAAGCATCCCACGAAATGATGCAATTAGACTTTTGAGTGGATTCACTGACCAGGAATTGATCAATTCATATTTCAAATCATAGTATTCTTTCATGGCTAGGTCACGTGATTATATATCTTAGATCAATGCTTCGACGTAGCGTAGCTTATGTAACCTTCCCCACCATGAATCGATCAAGCTCTGCGTCCTCTTCATCGAGTTCAAAGCATGTAAGCTCGAGCACGATAGATAGCAGTGTAACACGTCTTCTAGTGTCGACCAAGCATTTGTTGGAGAGCCTAACACAATGGACGAGGCAAGAGGTGGACGATAAGTTTGTGTCCGACGCTTACGTGAAGTTGGGCAACGATTTCCGAGCAGCTGTCAGGGCCTTTTCAAATGCCAGAATTGACGTATCTGATATTGGAGATGTCCCCAAGGCACTAAGGATTGTTTTGGAATCTGCTCTTAGTGAGCCCCCCAGTCAAGAGAATTTAGATCGCTTTCTTCCGAACATCAGAAGCATCATAGTGAATCTTTTGCAGAATCTAAAGCAGAAACAACTCAAGGTCAAAGGGCAAGAAGACAGTCTTAGCTCCAAACCCCAAATGAAAAGCTCCTTCACAGGGAAGCACGAATTGACAAATCGACCTTCTGTACAAAGAGATAGCAAAAGTCTTGATGAGTTCAGCTCATATGCCAATAGTGTGGAAATGAGTGGGGCATGCTTGAGTCTGAAGGAGTATGAGGGCCTGAAGGAGGGAAGAAACAAGAAAGACGCTCTCAAACAGTTGCAAGAGACTAAGGCTATCCTGCGAAGAGCATCAAAGCGATTTAGTGCATATCAATTTGCAAAGCTTGCTAATGCATCCAAGCCTACACTACCGCCGGTGGCTGGGAATTTAGATGAGCCAGAGATCGTTAGTACAAAAAGCGAGGCGTCGATTGAGAATCGGCGATCTGTAACAGCCTTTTTCACGATTGGTGACAAAACAAAAAAAGTCGACCTAGAAAAACCCATAACCATGGCCTCCATTAGGCTCTGCTTCGTTGAAAGGTTTGGTTATTCACCTGGAAGCACAATATTTCCAGATATCTACATTGAAGATAAAAAAAACAACGTATCTTTTGAACTTGAGGAGCATCAAATTGAAAACGAAATCGTTGATGGAGTTGTATTATTTTTAAAGGAGCAAAGCAAAGTTGCAATAACGGAGGATGTACACTCTAAGATTAAGGATATCGAAGCTAACCTCAAACAATTCACTGCTGAGATAAGGTATCTTCTAGATGGTTTCGCAGATAGCGTCAAGCTTGCAACACAGACTCTGAACACTCCGTTCATGGCAAATTCGAACTCTGTGGCTAAAGTGAACAAAGAACTTACTGATATTGCTCGGGAATTGCGAACTATTAAACAGATCCAAAGCTCTCATAAAAATGATGTACTGAAGTTTGTGAATGATTCAATTGCGCTTACTACGAAGCTTAGGGAAGTCTCGTGGGACGAGCCGGTTGCCTCAGGTCGCCAGTACATGGATAATTCCTATGCAAAACTATCGGGAAACTCTGATTACCTTCTCACAAAGGTCGATGACCTACTGGACTTGATGGAGGCCCTCAGAAAGGATGTTGCACAACGGGGTGTGAGAATCGGAGAGAAACAACTTAAAAATGCAGAGTCGGAGATAGAGTCAGCAAAATTTGCTTTGCATTCCCTCAGAGATTTTATTGGGCATGAAAAACCGATGTGGAAGAAACTCTGGGAACAAGAGCTAGATAAAGTTTGTGAAGAGCAGCAATTCATTACCTTGCAAGATGATCTCACAAGAGATTTAGCCGAGGATATCAAGAAATTGGAAGAGACATTTGACTTGATTAAAAAATGTTCTACTCAACAAGGGCGTATTACGGTGAATAGACGCTATGATTTTGCTAGTAGGATGAATTTACTCGAGTCCGGGGAAAGCTTACATGGTATCAAAGATGCCATCATGAGTGAAGTGGCCGCGTTGGTTCCAAACCACACAGATCGCCTCGAGGCGATAGCAAAGGCTGAAAGAATACGACATAAGGAAAGGGAATTGATGGGGGGTGATCAATTCCAAGAAGAGCTTGGCGCTTTTGTTTCAGAGCATCGCTTAAAGAAATCTGGAGGGATAGAGGAATTAGAACGACTAAGAAGAGCTAAGGATGATGAGATTTTAAAAATGACTTTTGGTGGAGTTTGAAAGATATTCTATTATTTAATCAAAGATCATCCTAATCTTTTTGGTGAATGACGTTGTCAACCTAAGGAGAGCTGCATCGTTTAAACAAAGATTCTGATATATCTCGTATATCATCAAAATGATGTTATTCAAAAAAAGCTCCAATTCTACAGGACGACATGGTGTCAGCATAATTACGGATTTTGCGTGAATCTCTAGACACCTTGAAATGGAATCCAAAATCTGCTTCATGTCTAACTCGAGAACATTGGGGGATACTCTTCCTGATGTGAACGGCTCATTCAGTGTTCTAGTGACAAAATGTCTGGTTAACTGGTTGAGTAATGCCCGCAACGACAGAAGTGCTTTCGTCGGAAGATTAATTGGAGTACTCATGTTTCTTGATGCTTCAAGGCTCGGAAGCGAAATATCAAGCCCAACAAATTTCACGTGCTGCGATCTATGGGAATCCATATAAAACCGGCATTTCTCCTGGTTTATGTGGGCACCAAACTCTTGAAAGCTTTCAGAGGAAACAATTTCAAAAACTTTCTTGCAAATAAGAGGTTCCGCAGAGAGAAGTAGAAAATCATCAGCTAACCTTATCAAAAGAGTGTCTGGGGCGTCCCCCAAGAATGAGCATGTATCCTTGAGAAGCCGATCATAAAGGACGTCGCAAAATGTAGCCAGTAGGGGTGTGCCTTGAAAAACTCCTCTTTTCCTGTAATACGTGTTCTGCTCATTTCCGATCATGATTGATCCATTGAGTACCTGATCTAGAACAATATCAAATACACTAGAGATATGAAGCTTTCCAATATGAGTTTTTGAGCCCGAGAAACCTCTTATAAGCGTCATTTTTTTGTCGTCACTCGCTTTACGTAGCCTCTCGAGTTGAACTCTATCTGCGACTAGCTTAGCACACTTGGCATAATTCGGATTGTGAGGATTGTAGTGGAAAAATCGTTTAAAAAAAAGGATCTCTTCACTTTTTTCTGAAAATAATGCTTTGATGCATTCTATCACTTTCGCTTGATTTAAATTGTCATAGCAGTGCTTCATATCAAATTTTAAAGCGTGAAGCTTGACATTTCCCAGTCCATATTTTCTCAAAAGTTCATTCCTAAAGTTGTTAATAGCTCTCATAACATCATTCACAGAGGAACACTTCAGGTGGCCCTTGAAAGAGTGGATCGCTTTTTTTGACTGCTGATACCTTATAAGATCTCGCACTCGGCCAAGAGTGAATTTTTCGAAATTGTAGGAGTGGCGTATTTCTCCCCTCAGAAGACGCCCAAAACTAGGCAGGTGCTGATATCGAAGAGGAATGCAGAGAGGACGAAAATCACCTTTTTTTGGAACGAGCCTAAGCACGCCCCCTTTATATCGTGGCTGGCATTGTTGAACGGGACTTTTTTTGGTGAGATACTCGTTGGTATAACCTTTTAACCAAGTTGAGGAAGCCTTGGACCACTCCTCGTGAGAGATGAACGCAACACTTGACCCTTTAGGTGGAATGCAGCCTGATGTTTCAGTGACATACCAAAATGCTTTTACCACTTTAGAGACTACTGTGCAACATATCCATCTAATGAAGTTGGTAAAAAGTATTCGTTTTCGTAGATCTTCATGCTTAGCTGATGTTACACTATTTTTTCCAAGCCACGATACAGACAGCAAGTTGAGCTTCTGTAAAAGAGCGGTAATTGAAAGGTTGGTTTTTTTAGGACTCTTGAGGTAACTTATCAAGAATCTTTCGAAGAGTTTCTTATTGCTTGAACATCCCAAATATGACGCTGAAAAGAGCTTCTTCAACACGATTAGCACAAAACTTATAACATGGGTCACAGTTTCGTTCCGTTGGTGTCTTTCCTCAGAGATGACTGACTGATGAAGTGAGTAGTAGTTCAAGCGGAGGTCTCTATTTTGGGCACGCTTCAATAGACCCCTTAATCTTCTCAAACGTTTTGGTATTGATTTCACGTGAGATCGATCAGAGAACTCGATTCGCTTGAGGACTATATCGAGACTTTCCGGCAATACTCGCAAATTGCCCCGACTATGCGCCGTAGAATACATCATGCCAGCCTTAGACAAATGCCTCTCTGACTTATGAGCAATATCGGGTCTGCTTCTCGAGAAGCTCCAATAAATCAGTTCCGACTGCGTTGTGAAGGATTTCGCTTCAGAAACGATCTTCAAAAACCTTTCTCTTCCAACCATGGAGCAGAATCTTTGCCAAAAGGGGTTTCTGATACAATCAACCAGAAATTCAATTGTAGGTTGCGAACTCTCAGGAATTATTTTATGAAAATATCGATCATCCTCGAGACCATCCGAGATATACTCACCGATGACTTGTTCAACGAAAGTCTCCGTGTCTGCTTCAATTGATATTTTGTAGTCTAATCCAGGCACCGCCCTTCGATCCGTCAATTGAGCTACAAATGTGTACCTCAAGAAGTGCTCAAAGTCCAGCGACAGCAGATCAACTTCTTGCATAAAGTCAGTCTCAATTGTGTCATTTCGTATTATGGACAACAAACTCTGTCCGAGGTGCATGGGCGTTGTCGTTCGTTTGAGAGTAATGATAAAATGCGCGAAGTCTGTAAAGTTACGCATATTTTAAAAACTTCACAGTAATGATGAAGCGAGTTGACTCAAGTGAAATAGATTTGAGGGATTTCACTATAGGAGGGTTAGTGAAGCGAATATTTAAGCAGGACTCCACTTACAGAAACTCATCGCCCTATTTAGTTGATGTCTGGATCGGGGACGTTCAACCTCATCAAATCAAGGGAATGCTATGCTTTTTAGAAAGTCATATAAGAGGTCGTGATAAATATGATTTCACAAATTTAAAAAGAATACGACAAGTAAAAACACCAAGGGGAAAATCCTTACTGATTTTGATTTGTTCCCGATTTATGTTCGAAAAGGAATCTGATTTAATCAGTTACATGCAAAAGAGCTATACTAAAGATCTAGATTTTGGCTGTATGAACATACGTCTCACAAGGGTTCCTATCAATCTACCAACGACTAAGGACGAGTCTCATCAATGGAGTGACGAGTTTTGGCCAATCTCTTGGAAGGGTAATCCTCTTCATTGGGAGCTACTCCATGCAAACCTCGATTTAGAATGCGAGAAACGAATTATAGATCAGTTAGTCTCTTTCGCACTGAATAGCAAGCCTATAACATGTGGTACTATAATAGCTCAAAGCTACTCTGATGGCAAGGTAAAGCTCTTGACAAGTACAAAAGATCACAGAGATGAACATCCTCTTCATCATAGCGTCATGAAAGCCATCGAACTGATTGCGCTGATCGAGAGGCACAATAGATTGAGCTTCAGTGACAAAGACTCGGAGCTATCGTATCTTTGCCAAGACCTCGTGGTTTATACTACTCACGAGCCATGCACAATGTGCTGCATGGGTCTTGTACATTCGAGGATTGGTCGCCTTGTGTACATTTGGCCCCATGAAAAAGGTGCAGTGGAATCATCATACTTCATAGGCGATCGGAAGGATCTCAACTGGAAATTCGAGATATGGAGATGGACTGGTGGAGTCGAGACAGTCTTAAATTTATCTGCTGATGTTTACCCATGACTTTATATGGCTTCTTTAGTAATTGAGTCAAGTTGCTTAATGAGAATTCGCAGAGTCTTCTCTTCGACAGATAGCTCTTCCAACGTCTTCTTGTGCACGGTTTGAAGTAATATACATAATGTACGCAATGTTATTCCATCATGTTCTTTAAAAGGGAGATTGTCCATGGTTTTTACCACATACGTGAAATAATGAGCTGGACTTTCGAGCTTGCTAGCTTTGTTTTGTTGACTTTCAAGTGCGTCGTACAATTCTTCCAAGGCAACGTCGTCCAAGCTTCGACTCACGAATGTTCCGAATAATTCTTTGGAACACGAATTCGACATTTGCGCTGGCCTTAACGCATTTTCGAGTATCCAGGCACTCTTCATACTTGATCACGGTATATTTGAGCAGCTCTGGTCACAAAATCGAGGGTCGTGCATATCACCAACGTCTCAGCGTTGACAAATGGTCGAACCAAATCAAACCACAATGTCCTTGACATACCAAGGGAATCCCTATGATCCGCAGGCTCTCAGCTCCGGTCTTTTCTCTCGTGTGACGAAAGATCCTGATAGTGCTATCATAGTCAACAGTATTCCACAAGAACGCTCTGCTAAACGAAATGCCCAACAAATTAATTATGCCGAATTTGACAACATCAATGATGATTTTGAATACGACGAGGAAAGAAATGGCTCCAACAACACAATCCCGAGCGCTAGCACTCATGTGGTATCATCTGTTCCCAAGCATTTGTTGAAAGCTGCCAAACTTACCAAGCCTATCAGCGCATGCGATAAGGAGCAGGCCATTGCAAAAACGGGGGAGCAACTTCTCGTGCCCATCAAGCTAAACATTGAGTATAATTCGGGAACGTCCAAATTAGTGGACTTTTTTATGTGGAGTGTTGACGAGAGCCTCGTTTCCCCGGAACAATTTGCTTCTATACTCACATCGGATCTAGAATTACCAACGCATGTTAATCAGGATATCGTGGATGCAATTACCAAGCAAATTGAGGAGTATCAAAGCATATTGACATGCCCTTTGCCGGCTGGTCAGGATTATTTTGTCATAATTGAGCTCTCAGTTAACCTTGACAAAAAGTTGTATGAAGACAAGTTTGAATGGGACTTACAACAAACAGAACTTTCACCCGAGGATTTTGCGGAAACTGTTGTTGGAGACCTAGGACTTTCACTCGAATTTAAACCTGCGATAGCTCATTCGCTTCACGAGACGATATTAAGAATCAAGCGGGAAATCCTTGAGGGGACATACAACAACGAGCTTATCAAATATCAACAGCTTTCGGGTCTAATTTTTGAAAGTAGCATCAGAATAAGAACTGACAGCAGCTTACACAATGGCAACGCTGTTTGGGAACCTTTCATTGAGATTTTGAGCCCGTGGGAAATCGAAAAGCGTGAAATTGAAAGGGAACGTAATACACGGCGTCTCAAACGTGAAAATATGAGACGGGAGGTCGATGACCTAAGCGGCACGAAACGTCGGGCAATCACAAGAAGAAGAGATGAAAATGACTGGAGATTTTGAACAATTAGAGGATCTAAAATGTGCGTGTATAGGTGGCAATGATGCACGTCCGTATTGCAAGGGAGCTAAGTATATTTGCCTAATGCTTATTGAGTTGTAGTAATTATCATTAATCATTTTTACAATTTACATTTCTATTTTGATGTTTTATTCTTTCACTTTCTTTTTTTTTTTATTTTTATTTTTTTTTATTTTTTATTTTTTTTTGGAGATTTTAATAGCCTGAATTGTCACAGCAGAGTGTTATTAAGTTTCACGGATTTTTCCGAATGCGCAAAATGGCAATGTAACCCATGTGGAGCACAACTCAAATCGAATTCCCCCACTTTCTCAGCGTAAAGCCCTAGAATAAAGCGATGATGAACTTGCACCGATCTCGTTGAATTTAGCACACGCCAAAATAGGATTGATGCATGGCCGAAAAATTATGAAATCAAAAGATAAGCCTGAAAATCAATACGCAGAACTTAAATTGTTTTTTTGAGAGGGAGGGTATTTCAATAATTCTACGTAGGAACAGATCTGTATACTTAGATTAATATAATAGAAAGCTAACACAAACCTTCCGTCAGTCATTACATATTTTGTTTGGGAGATCATCAAAAATTCAATAGCACACTACCAAATTGATCATACAGTATAAGAGTAACAAAGAAATTCCTGACACTCATATGGGAATTCATGGTCTCACCTAGCTTCGTTACAATAAACTCACCTAAAACACTCTTAAAATTAAATTCATACCGGGTTGGCACCATTCCGCATTCCATCTCAGCGGTGCTTGTTCGATAGCCCTAATGCACAAAGGAGTCGAGACATCTTACAACAAGTTCTCTCAGTCTGTGAACATTCAGCACTTCTGCCTACGTCAGGAAGTTGTTGCGACACATTAGATATGGTAGATTCATAGAAAAGATACATATATCTTTAAGATCTTCATTAGAGAACATGAAATTTGATCATCAGCACCCAAGATGAACTCTTCTTGTAGCTCCCGGGCTTAAGAAATTTGGTTCCAGTTTGGCGGCCCCTTTGATACCGAATCTCTTCTTCTAGTCGTGTTCTCGCGTAGTTTAGTTTGAGCTCGCATCAATGCGGAGTTTTCAGTAAATCCACAGTATACATGGCTTTGTATTGGGACCATACTTACCAGAAGCTGACTACTAGATAGCCGATGAAGTTGTTTTTTATGTAATATTAATCAGATTAAGATTCATATTTGCTTGATTGTCCAAGCCTCGTAGGGAAATTAACTCATGAATACTTGAAGTAATTTTTAATGAGGATATCAAGAAATATACTTTGATTTATTAAAGTTTGGCGATATATTGCTAGACAGTCATGGGTAGTTAATGGGAATTTCTTCTGCATAAATGTGGATGTATTACTAGAGAAAAAGCTGTACATTCTTTTCTTACGCTAGCATTATACGGGTCATTATTGACTTCTATGTTCTCTTGATAATTGTTATCTTATCGTTTTTATGAGTATAAGATAAAGTTTTAACGAAGCGAAAATCACTTCCGGTGCTCACTCGTAGTTATCTCGAGTCATCATACAAAGAGTGGTAATGATGAAGTGTCACAAGCTGCAGAGTAAAGTTATGTTATTGTATTAAATGTATTCACCATTATCTTTATTGCATGTAATATGAAAGAGGTAAGTCGTGAAATTTGCTAGATGTGTTTTAATGGATGTCATGATTTGGTTTGATCTTTTTTTCGTTCTTGATTCATAAGCATTCCTAGATTACCTCCACTGGAGCTATCTTCTGTGGGGCTTGCAGCCTAATGACACCGCGGATCAATGATCAAAGTACTCACTCGACACTTTGTATGAATGCTACTATTTTATGTCATTACGAAGTGCATAGAAGTTTATGATGATACCTATCTGGTATGGATTATGGCACTTGTCTGCTGAAAATATCATAACAATTTTTATTCCCTTTTGTCGGGCATTGAGATTGATGATCGTAATGTTCCGCGGTAATTGTATTGGCAATGGCTACTCGAGAAGTTTTTGTACGGCAAAATGGCAAGAATTAAGTAATTGATTTTCATGAAATCTAGAGAAAAAGGAACCCATGAATTTTCACCCTTATTATAGGTTATACGTTTACTAAACATATTGCTCAGTGGTCATGAAAACCGTTGTTTGAAGAAAATCTTCCAAGTAGGATATGTAGTGCTGTGTGTCGTCCGAGCTAACGAACTTGTGCAGTGTGCTGAGACAATAACCGAACGATGGAGGTTGTGTTTTTGTTCTGTAAAACTCCTCTTCCTTTTCATCAAGCGCTATTGGCCTAATTAAACTCGCCTTCTTTTGCTCATGTAGAAATCGCAGAGGGTGTGACAATATGATTGAGAACAAACTTGCATCCGCAGAGGAACAAAGTATTCTTGCCGAAAAGTTATTTTCGTTGGGTTGCACTCCAAAATCGCGAACGTTCGTTGCACTTGATTCAATCAGTCTTGTCTCACTTGTTGTCGTATTGACCATCTCATTATCGACAGAATGTGAGCGATGTTGATTATGATGTTTTGGTATATATTTCCCTCTGCGTGATCCAAACGGGCTGTAATCAAACGATTTCGCTTCATTGGTGCTATTCGGAAAATATCTGGCGTTTGAGTTCATATTAAACTGATATACGTTTGTGAAAGACTGAAATTTCTTCGGAATGTAGCACTCGTTAAACCAATTATCAGAAAGCTCGTTTATATCGAGTCGAAGTTGTCGCAAAGGAAACAAGAGTGTATCGTTTTCACTCCTTATTAAACTTTTAACAGCGTTTTCATTATACCAACGGATATAGCTAACCTTATTGGAGAAGTCGACTGCAAGTCCTTGATTGTGCAAGTAGTAGTCATTCTGTAATTCCCACAATTTAGGCTTTTCTGGACTATAGATATAGTTTCCCAAAAATAAGTTGATAGCTTCTTGTCTAATAACATCGATGAAGGAGTTAGAGTAAATTCTTTTGATGCTGTTCAAAATATCTCTTGTATGCGAGCTCCACTGATTTATTCGCCTGTATGAGTCCATAGTATTGACCAAATTGGATCCGCCATATTGGACGGCTATAGTATCTCCATGATCATGGAACATCTCTGTGAGAATGTTGATTAAATCTGAATCATAGTCTAAGCTCGACGGAGACGCGAGAAATCCGAGGCTTTTTAGCTGCTGGTACAAGGCCTCCTTGCAAATGATGAATTGGGCCGCATTTGTACGATCCAAGCAGTCTATGCAATTTGTTCGTATTATACCTCTTTGGATCTTAGTCTCTACTAAAGTTTTGCCATTATGAAAAAATCCAGTCTTTTCAATGCTTGATTTTGCTAGGGACTCCAAGGGGCCAATAACATCTGCATTTTTTTTCGAATGTTTTGACATGTCAAAGGAGTGATACTGTAGTTTGTAAGGCTCAGGTAAAAACTGATTCAAATACGTCACACAATTAATGAACTGCCTGCTGAGTTTCAGTTCTCTAGGATGTTTCTCCTTTGTTTTGATGAGGTTGACGATGATTATGGGTAGGCCGTATCTTCTCATCAAATCGTCAAAATGTTGAGCAGAACTCTGATAAAATGGATCTGATAGATTGATCTCAATCGGGGGTTTAGGAAGACGATTGAGGTCTTGTGTCCAGTAAAGTGGAATCGAGCCTCTATGCTGAACATAACTTGTGAACCTCGGATTGGCGAAAAGACCATATTCAGGACTATGAAATGAAGTCGTCAACATATCATTAACGATCTGCTCTGTCTCTACTTCGTTCGCCACGTCACCTTTGTGATTGACACCGCGTTTTAAAAATCGTGCTCCAGCAAAATGATGTGAACGCCTAGCAATGATAGTTATAAAAAGCCTTCGACCGTAGATGGATATGCTGGCCTGGTCAATGAAGCCATGCACAATCGGCTGAAACCACTCGTAAGTAGCGATGTCTGTTTCATTAACAGGTCTGAGAAGACGTCCATTCCATACGAACCTGACATTTAAGCTTGTTTTATGATTATCGGGGTCACGGTGGCCCTTATCATATTGCCGTAATCTCAATAAATTTGTTTGAAGAGTGTTTGTGAGATCATAAGTGTAGCTAAAATAGAAGGTCTTGCCCAAATCAAGATACTTGAATATGGATAGTAATTTCTCCTCATCGCTATACTTATTAGGCCGCCGATATTCAAGTGAGAGAGGGATGAGTTTTGTTTCATCCACATGGTACACAAAATGCCCGCCAACCAAAGCAACTTGACTACATTTCGTTATGATAGATAGATAATATGCACCAGTAAACCTGATGAAGCCCAAGAGTCCATAGGCGTGTGCAATCTTGTGTATACCACCCTCTATCGATTCATTTAACCCTTTCATCAACTCTATGACATCGTTTCTTGTGTAAAAGAAATTTTTCTCTTCGATTATGGAGAGAGTGCCTCTCTCAGAGTCCGAAGTTATCTCGATTATTCGAAAGAGACTTTCTTTCGCATTACTCCCTACAATATACATGGTGGTACTGGAGTTATAAATAGTGAACCGCTGCAAAATTATGCGTCTGTTGTTTCGTTCATATCCTTTCCGATCCGAACTTCTTTCTGAGGTGGTCGCTTCAAAATCGTCGAATCCCTCTGTGCCTAGGAGATTCTCTGCAAAACGATCAGCTTCGTGATAGAAATTGGCTTGAGATGAGCCATCTGGGACATGACTCAAGTCCGGTGATTCCTCATTTTCATTATCACTAGAGTTATGATTCATACCGTGAGGGTGAACCATTATCTCACTGTGCTGACTATTGAGGATCAATTGTCATTCAAGTACTTTATTGCGAGCTCAAATGACGCACAGGAACTTGTCTCGATGGTAGCTTCCACAAATTAAAATCGAGTATAATGCTGTATCAAAGTTTTATGTGGGAAGCTGAAGCTTGTTACGTTAGCTCTCTTTGAGATTCCTGTATTTACGATGCTACATGCAGTATTCTATATCTTTGAAATATTCCAGAAAAAAAATTCTTTTGAAAAATAAGGCAAAAGAACCCCGATGTATCAGAGCTCTCCTAGAATAGGAATTCTCCATTTTAACCCTCTAGCATCGTAGGAGCAACGGGGTTTTTGTGCCTCATTGTCGCGATCGTCAAGCTCATAGTCTCCAAATCTGTTGACAAATTGTCGTCTTTGATATATTGTATTGAACTTGTAAGATCTACGATTGAAGTTATTATGGAAGTAAAATTTGGCGTAGCCCATCAAGTTTTCCTCAAAAGACTCTTCACTAGTTGATTGAAAATCATCGGGAAAGATATTATCGAATTGATCGATGATATCATTCGGATCGCCTGTTCCGTAGTCTCTTTTCTCAATGGCATCATGAGCTCCATTTTGGACATGATTTAAAGCTTTGTAAAAGTTCTTAAGAGGCAAATTGATGAAATACTTGTAGTTAGTCTCCTGGCAGCTGTAATAAAGGAGATCGTAGTCATTGAACAACATTGACGGTTGAGATATGTCGATGAAGAAAATTCTGAACCCAGATTTAAGATAAAGCCCAATCTCTTCCATTGTCAATTCCAATTTTTGAAGTTTGCCGTGACGAGAAAAGCCCTCGTCTCCCTTACAATGCATTGGCTCCCGCACATGAAATTCACCAATTTTTAAAAAACAGAATTGCCTTTTGGGAAGGATCTCGTTAATATTTGTCGGAGGATAAAAAGTTTGGGTTATAACTTCTCCTTCTTCATTCGTATACTTAAGATCAAATTTGGTCGTTCCGAGACCTCTGCCTGATTTGATCACAAGGCCTATATTTAGATTGTATGTTCCAGGAGCCAACCAAACCGCTTTGTTGTATGAAAGAAGATATGAGCGGTTTATTTCCACATAATGATTGAAAACGTAGTTAGTAGGCTCGTCAATTTTGTAGTCGGAGTATTCTGCAAATAAGCGTTTGTTTTTGAATAACGAATAGACATATCTCCATGAGTCTTTGACGTACATGGCATGTATGATCTCAGAGGGCAGAATTCCTGATTTTCCCTTGTAGTCATAAAGTTTCAATCTGGTGCTTATTACCTCTCTCGAGCGTTGACGAAAAGCATCGAGCATCTTGATGTATGTCCGGAGCCAGGGATATACCTTAGCAATGATATCTATGACATCTTCGCCAAAAACTCTAATGAGTTTATCGTAGTATAGATCATTATATAGGAAATAGAAATGAGAATTGACATATTTCAACGAGGAAGTGGGACATAGCTTGAGCAACCGGACCTGAATTTCTAAAGGAAGGTTGTCAAGCATTGATATTAATTCTGGTCTAATCTGAAGATTAAGCAATTATGTAACGGATCCCGTGATGTTTGAGCGTCCCAACACGTGAGATCAAAGCTGGGGTACAGATTGTGACGAACAACTACGTAAGCAGACATCCTATCGATCCTTTTTCGAAGACAACTAATCTACTGGTAAATGTTTTGGGTCCTCAAAGCAGAAACTTCATTTTTTAGCTCATAATTCTTCGCTTTTGCCCAATTGCTTCCTTAGTTCAACATCTGCCAAATATATTAGAGTCACATGATCGAACATTCTCGAATAATAGAGCGAGCATAAAAGACGGATCAAAGGCAAGCTTTCAATCCTAAGTTAATCATGGTTATTCATCCTGTCGTTACCTGGGCCCAGCGCTCCAATGAGACTGAAGCTGATAAAAATTTGTTGTTCCTAACTATTGAGGTCCAAGATCCTCAGGACACCAAGATAGAATTGACCTCTGACGCTCTTAGGTTCTCGGCCCAATCACCAAATGGTTTGGATACTTTTGAGTTGAACTTGGAATTTTTTGCCCAGATCGACCCCAAAAACTCTCATTGGAATGAAGCTGGCAATCACATATCTTTCATTATTCGTAAGGCCGAAGCCCAAGCTGAGTACTGGCCAAGATTGTTAAAAGAGAAACTAAAACTCCACTATATAAAAACAGATTTCGACAAATGGGTCGATGAGGATGAGCAAGATGATCAAAACGACGATTCCAACTTGGATATGGCTAATTTGATGGGTGGCGGTGGTTCAGGATCACCAGGTGACTTAGATTTTTCGAAGCTTTTGTCTGGTGCAGGTGCTGGAGGAGGTGAAACTCCAGACATCAGTGCGTTAGCTAGTCAATTGGGAAATGCAGACTCTAGCAATCCTGTTGATGAAAAAGATGAAGACGAGGAAAAAGAGAGCAAATGATGCTGTTGTCCGAACTGCATCAATTTTGTCTAGTTGTTTCAGTAATAAATTCTCCGAAACTTATGAGATTCACGTGTATTGTGTAGTAGAAGGACAACGTCCGACAAAAGTTGCGAAAACGTTGATAGTTGGTGCAATCATCTATTGCTCCCTTCACAAACAAGACAAGGATGCTAGTACCAGAACAAGCCTCTCTCATAATCAAAGCAGCTGCATCGAATAGACTGGGCGATATCATCAATCTGGTATGATGAAGGGAATTTATCACTCGTACATTTGCGGAAGAAAGGTTAAACAATTCTAAGTCTTTTTCATTTTCAAGAATAACGATCATACTTCCATATGCAAAAGAATCACGCATTTGAAAAAAAAAAAAGAAAATACTCCTCTGATTTGAGAAACCACATTAGCTCCCCAGCTCCAAATATGTTTAAGTTTTGTCACGTGACAATTCCTCTGAAAATTTTGAAGAGCGAGGTAGCATAACTTCATCATCAAAAATGGGCTTTGTAATTCTTCAAAGGGGCACACAGAAAATCCCAATCGCATTTCGAAATGCAGCATCTATCAACTTTCTGCAATTCATGACAATTCAAGCTTTGGATCAGAAGCAGCTTAGAGAACAGGCTATCGCGGAAGCCTTGGCTAAGGAGGAGGAAGCGAAAGCCAAAGAAAAAGTTATCAGGGAGACAAGAGATAGAATGAAAAATCTCATTTCAGACATCAATAGTAGACCTTCTGTGGCGGTCCTTAAGGAGTCAGAGTTTCTTGAAAAAAATATCAATGAAGCTGACAAGCTTAAACAACTTGATGAAGAAATCGAGTCATTACTCAAACAAAGTATCAAACTTCCCGCTTTCAAGGTCGCTAACAGACCTTGGTTTGTTAAGCCGTCGATTGATCAGAATGATGAGTTTCCAGATGGATCCAGTACTAAAAAAATTCAGCTGACTACTAACTCACAAACAAGTACCTACCCAAATTTGAAACCAACCCCTGACTATAGACCATATTCTGAACCTGAGCTTCATCTTAGGCATCTCTTTCATGCTCAGAATAGTGGCAAGCTTGGCTCATTCTTGTATGACACTTACAGCGCAAAGGATGATACCATTGATCCACCTGCAATATCGGATATTAGTATAAACCATCTTCTAAGTGCTGGATGTCATCTTGGTCATGCAAAGTCGCAATGGAGACCCTCCACACAGCCTTACATTTACGGGGAATACAGGGGAATGCATCTCATTGACCTAAACGAGACATTAGCAGCTCTTAAACGCTCAGCACAATTGATGAAGGATGTGGCGAAAAAGGGAGGAGTTATACTTTTTGTCGGTACAAGTAGACAAGCTGAACAACAACGTGCATTGGAAGAAGCTGCCCGGAGATGCAACGGTTACTATGTATCACGGAAGTGGTTGCCCGGAACGATTACCAATGCACTAGAGCTCATCAAGCAGAATAAAGGAAAGAACTTGGTCGAAGTTGATATGGGTGATCAACATACTAATAGCGACATGGGGCAGTTTGGTTTTGTTAAGCCAGATCTTGTATTTATTGTGAATCCCATCGAGAATCGTCACCTCATAAACGAGTGTACCATTGCTCGAATTCCTACAGTTGGACTCTCTGATACGAACATGGAACCATCACTTTTATCCTACCCAATTCCTTGCAATGATGACTCCGTTAGAGCCACTTCACTTATCTTAGGAGTTTTATCCAAAGCTGCGGAGGATGGAGTGCTCGCAAGAAGATTGCAATTCCAGCAGGCATGTGCTTGATCACCTCATGCTATACACTGACCGCATGCTAAATTTGTACATAACTTTAAAAAGCTATTTATGTAACACAAAAGGACGTCTTTCATACAGATTTATCCTTCTGAGGAGGTTCATCTTCATCCTCATCTTCTGACTCACTTCTTTCGTCTGCTTTAACGCCGCCAACAACGTATCTATACAAAATTCTCAATATTAGGAATAACCAATAAGCATTCAAGACTTGCAATGCAAAAATGAGCCCAAAGACAATGGGCTGAGAAATCCAACATTTGTATTGCTGCGTTTCCCAATTCAACTCCCACTCACCAACGGTTTTAAACTCAGTGAGTACTGACCATAATATTTTTAGATTCACATAGTGTCTGAGATAGATCCAAATAAATACAAAGCCTATTAAAAATGGCCCTGTGAGAATCGAATCGAGATAGTTCAACGTTTTCGAAGTTGCTAAAAAAAAGTCCGAGACATCCATGGTAACATAAATTTCGAGCCCCATCCACGTGAAATGAAATCTGTAGGACAACCAAATGAGCGCAATCGTGATAATGTGGTGAAGAATAAGCTCATGGAAGTCCTTTCTAGGTTTTTCAAGCTGGAGAATTAGAACAACGGATTGTTGAACCCAAAAGGCCGCCTGTCCGAGGTAGTATACTTTGAAAAGCCAATCATGCGTCTTGTGAGGGTAACTTTCGTACAAAGGAGTAGTCTCAAAAAACCAAAGTGGCATTCTGGACATAACATAAAGTCCATAGGGGCCAGACAAACCATAATAGAACATTGCGTAACTTTGCTCCATAAATCTATTAACTTTGTGCGGCCTTGTGACACCTAACATGCCCGCGAGAGGCCTCAAAATTACGCACATCATAAATTCTCTCAAAAATGTAAAAAAAAGAGCGTAAAATGCAACAAAATAGAAGTCATTCACACCTTTTCCATACTGATCTGTTCCAACGATATGGTACGATGGTTTAATGAGTTTTTTGAGATTTTCATGAATCGAGTTTGATTCAGTAGTACCAAAGTACGAAATGTAGAACACCGAAAGGATAATGAACGGATTTATCCAAGTGTGTCTGAATGACAATTCCTTAAATGCAACAAACATTTTGCGTATTATTGCAACATCGGTCCTTGATTCATCGCTCAAAGCACGCACACGCTGATTCAGCTTTTGCCTTTGCGAGGCTGTGAGCTTCATAGTCGAAAAGCCTGGTGCTGCTGTATCACCAACATTGATGTTTCCGACTGAAGAGCCCCTCCGCCGACGAGTAGGCTTGGGTGACGAAGAAGCGCTCATTTTAGAGTCCTATCAAAATGAGTCTTTCTGCCTTGTAGTGGAACAAAAAATGAGAAAAAGAAGAAAATCAGTCTTAGAATAACACTTGGTGTACTGATTTTCATGTACGTCATCCGCAAGAATCTCATCATTGCGTAGTGTTTGAGCCTGTCCTGGGTACAGGATAGTATTTCCTAATGTGCGACGTAATTAGATCACACAGAAACGTGTGTAATATCTATCTCAGTATATAAACTAAACTTAACTTATTAATTAAGTAAAACTCTTCATATTTATACTCATCTGGGTAGCACACGCAAGTATCACTTGACCGGGTAGGTACGTAAGTACAACAAGTACTGTACATAAGACAGAAGAACACTCCGTGCTAACACGTAGTGGCCCTATTCTTCAAAAGACTGGGATACATTTAACTAAAAATTTTGTATACACTAGCATAAGTAGAATGTCATCTAGTTAATTTGATATCACATAGTACGGCAAGATGTTTGGTGCATGAACCTCACATCTTGAAGGTTTCTCTGGTAATCCGAGGGAAGGCGGGTAAAGTATACTGTTCTTCCGCGATTTTGTGGAGACTATTGAAGCTAGTCAACTACTTCCATGACTTTACAAACTTTGATAAATAGGGCAACCGATTGCACCTTAACAGATGATAATTGGCAATACATCCTCGATGTTTGCGATGAAATTTCCAAGGATCCTGAAACAAATTCACGAGCAGCCATAAAGCACATCAAAGGTCGGCTCGCCACCAGGGACGCTAACATCCTCTTCAGAACTTTGACACTTATAACTGCCATCGCTGAGAACTGTGGTTCGCGACTGAAACAGGAAATTGCATCTAATGAGTTTCTTCAGACTCATATGCTAGCGAAGCTATCGGACAAAAAAGTGCACAAACAGGTCAAGTTGAGAATTGCAGAGGTACTCCAACATCTTAGGAAGAGCTTTGAAGGCGATCCTTCACTTCGGCCCATACAAGATGCATGCAAGGTTTTGACCTCCAAGTATACTCAATTCTGCAAAGCACCACCATCAAAGCCAGCAAAGACTGCGATTGAGTGGAAAGAGAAGGAGCAGGAAGAACAAGAATTAGAAAGGGCCTTGAAGCTCTCAGTACAAGAGTACGAACGTGAGAAGAATACCAAAGAAAGCACCTTAGTGTTTGAACCTTCAACAAATGAAAGAAGCGGGCGCCTTGACCCTGGCCACAGTTCAAGAAATGATCACCAAACTATATCGATTGCTAATGTAAAGAAAGTTCGTGCACTTTACGACCTAATTTCGTACGAGCCTGATGAGCTTTCGTTTAAGAAAGGTGATATTATCACTGTGATCGAGTCTGTTTATCGAGACTGGTGGAGAGGAACTATGTCGAATGGAAAGCAAGGAATATTCCCGTTAAACTATGTCACTCCCCTTGTCCGAAAATCTCCCGAGGAAAGCGCACGGGAAGCAGCAATAGAAGAAAGGATGTTAAAGACTGAACAAACAAAAATTGAGGAGCTACTAGCTCTCCTTTCCTCGAAATCCTCCTTGGTGAACGAAGATAGAGTTACGGAGCTATTCAATGAGGTTCTTCCGGTGAAATCATCTTTGGCGAAAGCGATAGAGAAGTATAGTCTTCGGAAGGACGAATTAGGATCCCTTCATGGAAGGATGAATGAGGCAAATAACTACTACAACTTATTGATTGATAAAGTTGTGAATTCGAGGGGCGAGGTAAGGCTGTCGCAGATACTCCCGTATCCATCAGAGTCTAGCTTTCGTGGAGCGGTGTTACAAGAGCAGTCGACAAGTAGTGGTTTTGGAAATCAATATAGCGGATGACCATAGTTTGGTTTCTACACAATCAATTGACGGGTACTAAAGCTTAGATGAAGACACATCAACACATTCTTAATCTTGCTTTATGTTATTTGAATATTCTTTTTTTTTTTTTTTCTTCTACTTCTGGCTCTCGTAGGCAAACCACAAGATGTGTGACCAGTGCATTCTCTTGTATCTTACTGCATAGAAAATTGATCCCCCATAACAACATGTCTAGTTTGTATGGATTTAGGGAAGAAGAGAATAGTCAACGATTTAACCAGCTTGCTGATACCTTGAATCAATTTAGAAATACAGTCGAGAATGATATACAAGGAGGCTTGAGAACCGAGCAAAATTTATTGGACTCTTTGAATGATAATTTCTCACAATTGTGGACACGAGTCAAAAGAACAAGTACTGATCTTTCAGCAGTGATAAAACGCAATTCGAACCTCAGTCGAATTGTTGGCTTGATTCTCGCTGCTTTCTTCGTTGCGTGGATGCTTTATAAACTACATTCATATTGATAGAGCTTGCATTAGCGATTTGCGACATTCGATCCTAGTTTATAATTTCCAATCGCTTTTCCCCAATTGACTTTTGATTTCGTAACTGGAAGCAACCTACGCAAATGCTTAAAGTGATTTTGATTCAAATCATCGAATTGCTTGACAATGTGTAGAGTAATTTGATCCTCCGTGGATTTGATGAAATCAATCATTTCCTCTGGGGATTCATCGCGAATTGATTGACTCACTTTGTCTTCAAAATGAAGACGAACATTGCCATCTTCATAATAGTGAATATCCGCATTCAATTTTGCTTCAACTTTCTGATTACGAAATGTGTAGAGACACTTCCATGAACCACTCAAAAAGTTGTCGGGTTCTATAATCTCACTTATAATCAAGACATGCACCGCATCGGCCGTTGGTAAAACATCAAATTTACACGATGATGGGTAGTGGCGATGACTATAGGCAGCAAGCAATTCAACAAGTACTTCGTAGTACGAAGGTCTATCGACTTCGGATATGTACTTCTCACGGTCGACAGGTTCCAATGACGAGAAATCAAGATTGTATTTGAATCCACTTTGGTAGTCAACAAATTTACCGCTAACAGGGTCTTTTGTGATTTCAGATATGACCACCTCAGAGTTTGCGTATCCCGTCTTTTCAAGGTGCTGGGCGACGACGCTGTTGATCAACAGAGAATTCGCGGATGGAACAAGCCGTGAAATGGACTCCTTGACTTGTTGTAATTCACCATCAGGAGCTGTAGCAACTAATTGTTCAATCGTCTCCCTTAATTGCATTGTTTTGAGACTTGAATCGCAATATATGAAGAGTACCGTTTCATTGACACGCACACCGAACTGGGGAAAGTCTGTACACAGACCTACCTGAGAGCATACTTGAGAGCCGTAACTCCATGAAATACAACTTGAAATTTCAAAAAAAGAAAAAAAAGAAAACTTATACATTTAGCTGTGAAGGACTTATTCATAAGTTCATGATAAATGAAAAGAGTCAGCTCCCTCTGTGATTGCTCTAATTAATTTTGATCTCATGATATCAATCAGCGAATAGTCAGGAAGCTTCAAATACAGCGCACACGTCATCACTGATGGTAGATAATTATCGCTACCTAAGTCTTCGTCAGGATTTTTTTTGACAACTGTAAATTCTGGACGTAAACTCTTAAACCCCCCTATTGGCAACCTCGGGGATCCTGTAAGAAATTGCAAAAATTTGCGACGGTGCTCTTGATCAAAAGAGCTGAGAATTTTAGCTAGACGGATAACCGAAGCGGACGATTTCGTGTATCCATGATTTGCTTGAATCGCTCCCAAGATGGTAGCCTCAGCCCAATCTTCTTCCCCGGATCCGAAAACCTTGCATAGCTCTTCTGGAGAGAAAACATTTAAAGATTTCATGGGAAAGACAGTTGAGAAACCTTCAGCAAGCTTCTCGATTTGTCGAATGACTCCATCTTTTAATATCGCTGCAAGAATAGCGTCAACGTACTCTGTAATATTTTCGTGGGTGACTCTGGTATTGGCACCATTTAAAATGAGCTCGTATTCTGGCATTCCTGGGAGCGTAAAGAAGAGCTCCAAACTTTGTATTGTGTCCTTTTCCTGAGAAGCCTGATGACATGATGCAATGTCGAGGAGACTTTGCAAGCTCCGGGCAAGTGACTCGTCCACACTTGACAAGGTTTCTAAAGTTAGATGTTCGTTCCACTCATGCATCAGACCTTTTTCAAGTAGCCTAAGAATCGTGAATGTAAGAGGGTGCAACTCAATGTCAACAATTCTAGAGTCGAACAAGGACCTCGCCAAAAACTTTCCTAGACAGAAAAACAAGTGTAAGATCTTTGAATTATACTTTCTTTTTGAAGGCAGTTGGTGCATCACTTGGGGAAACAATCCCATTTTTGAATTCACATAGGTTGCCATAGAATCGCAGCTCTCGTAGCTGTCCAGATTTCGCCAAAGATGCAAATTGCTTCTTTGAAACTCTCGAGATACCATTGAATAAAACTCTAACGTTGGTCCAAGACCCGAACCAACCTCATTGTAGTACTCGATCTCAAGTATTCCAGGAGAAGAGCCAAACTTTTCCAAGACCTTGAGGGCACTTTGAAATAGGATACTTCTCGATATACGAACCTTTTGACGACTTATGCGGCCCAACTGAACTCCTCGCGAGCGGGGCTCGGTAGCTTGGGTCCAAACCTCCGGCCCAAGAGTATTCTGCCAATGGTTTATCAATCTTGAATATCCAAAAGATGTGTTTCTTAAAAATAACATCCTAGACTCCAAAGGAAATAGAAACGAAAATTCACGGGTTAGCGCCATGGTCCACGATGGTTGTGTTCCGCTGGCGAAAACAAGGATTTCCTCTAATTGTCTTCTCAACTTTAAAGTGAGCTCCCAACTCCTGAAAGCATCATCAGGTAGGTTCGCTAACCCTTTTTTTCTGAGCCTGATATTCAACCTGTAAAAAAATTCGAGTAATCTTAATATCGTTAAGGTATCAGAGCCGATGATATCTTGTGTCATCATGTCATGCTTCAAGATGGAGCTAGTCGATCTCAAGAGATTGTTGTTTCGCTTGAACTTGATTGTGTGAACCTTTGTCCACATTTCCGAGAGCGAAGAAGAACTCTTCGGCTGTGTCAAGTCGTAGATTGCACCAAAAATCGTAGTGTCAGTCGGTATGAACTCATCGTTTATAACAAATTGGAAATCGTCCTGTTCAGTTGCCAATTTTGGATCCTTATCACTGAAAATCGGAATGCGCCTGAAATCCCTGGAATCTTCGAGCATTTGACGCTGTTTAAGAAACTGTTCTACGGATCGAAAGGTGGCTATTGCCTGAACGTACACAATGACCGGTCCGTCGTCATCACCATCACTTGTTTCATGAGGTACAAGCCGCAATCGAAATTGTCGAGCAAGATTAGTTGCGTGTGCGGGATCGCGGCTCGAAGTCTTTTCTGTTGCAGAAACGATATCGAACGACTCAGTTCTCTGGAGGGAGTCCAAAAGTAATTCTATCAAGTGTTTCGCAGCTTTTAGGTCACCAAAGATGATATCGACAAAAGACCTGCCCAAATTCGTAGTGAATATATCGGGGCAAGCGGCTGCAGAAAATTCCGATGCCATTACATCCGTGACACCCAGGCTCAATAATTCATAACTGGACATACCATCAGACCCCGACAAGAGGAGGTATTTAAGTTGCGACCAAGCAGTTTCACATTGTATAAGGGAGGAATTGGTAGAGCCTTGAATTGCCTTGAAACAGCTTTTCAATTGACTGTGAGTTGCAAAGTCTTCATTCACAGAACCTGACTGATACCCTTTTTTTAGGCCACCTAGAAGAGTGGCTTCGTTGTTGAGCTTGCTTAGGACGTGATTAATGGTGATGTGGTTCCCAACTGCAATAAGCTCCGGATCAGAAACATCCAAGAACTTTGAACGAGTTAGACTAATGATTTCTGGAACATTAGAGCCATCAGAGTCGGCGTTACCACTCATGTAGCAGTGCGCCTGTAAAGCTTGGTGAATGATACCCCCAAGTGCTTCAACATCGTGGAAAACACCTCCCTTTTCTAAACCAAGGGAGCAAGCTGAAAACGACTTGATTAAAATGGTTTTCACAATCTTCAATGATGATATCATCTGCAAACCAGTATAAACTTTGAAGGATTGTTCGATGGAGATTGCGTCAGGTGCCTGAATAAGCTCAGTTTTGCCTGCATTAATCATAGATGCTAATACGTTAGTCAAGTCTTTAGAATATGATTTGAGCACTGGAATTTCTGATTCAAAGAACGTGAATACTCTGTAAATACAGAGACTTACGATCCGGCGTAACTCTCCGTCCATGCTTGCAAGATAGGTTCGCAAGATAATTGGCCACGTCCACTCAACGAATCGCTGAACATCACACTCTTGACTTTTAAAGGTCTCAACCCTGTGAACATTATGTTTGTTTCTTTGCCCTGAGTTGCGATATGTCGCGAGCATAAAGGGGGAGTCACTGATATCGTAATTAGCTGGTAGAATTGCTGCAATTAGTTGAAGTGTGCATAAGAGAAGTTCTCTTGGAACTGCAATTAATTCCTCAACAGTAATGTCCTCGTTGACACAATCATCGATTGCAAGAGATCGTTTAGAGCCGGTTGACCCTAAATCCTTCCTAAAATTAAGGAATGCTGCATTTAGGTACTCTCCAACATCTATAGCAAGCAATAACTCGGATAGCTTAATTGATGTACTTGACATTGTAACGAGAGATTGAAGTAGTCCAACGCTAACTCCATAGCTTGAAGCTGAATCCTTATTTGAGAAGCCCGAGATAGTACTCACATATTTCACAATGAATGTAAGTAAGAGTTTATCGGCAAACAAGGACTCCAACAACTCTGGCTTGGATTTAAAACTATCGACAATTCGTGAAATAGAACGCCATACACTCTCAGAAACCTCGTGGTCGTGGACTTGCTTGACAACATCCATGAGTTTTCCAACTATATCCTTCACCTTGCTAAAATTTGTTTCATTCAAATGGTGGCAGGTATTGGAAACTATCGTTAGGCATTTGCGCTGAGCGTGGACTGTCAAAAAATCAATATTAGTCAAGCACGCCGAGAGACCATCACTTTCTATGATAGCACTATGAGCAGTCCTCTCTCTCGACATCATTTCAAGGGTTTGTAATGCTTGTTCAGTCAAATCAATATACGTGATTTCGTGAATGCGGGAGACCAAAACCTCAACAGCACCACTGCTTAGCGCGTCATGAATGAAGTCTTGATTCACCTCAACAAAGTTGAAAAGACAGCGACAAGCAACAAGGTGAAGCTCTAAATGATCCATAAGTGAGGGATCTCGTAATATATCAGTTAAAGCTTTGGCTAGCCTGTTCGAAGGCACCAAGCGTTCTGCAGTTATGCCGTTCATCATAAGTAGTCTTTCAGAAAGCTCAGACAAAGTCTCCATAATTAGAATTGGCTCTTCTCGCTGAGTTAGATTTGATATGAGAGCGTCGAATTCTGAGACCTGCCTTCTGTCGGGATATTCGTCTGTAGTCCCAACCAACCTTTGAACGACGTCGATGAAACTAGTTCCACTAACTAAACCTTGATCTCTTCCAACCAATTCTCTCAAGATATTTGCACGATATTGACGGGCGATATTCATATCATCCGAATTTGACTCATCGACATTTATTCTCTCGTCATCAAGTTCCCCACCATCCACATTTTCTTCTCCCGCGTCATCAATATCATGCTCCTCGTCATTGCCATCCTCCCCATCACTATCATCCTCCTCATCGTCATCATCTTCCTCATCATTGTCGTTCTCCGCGACATTATCGTCATCAATCTCTAGATCGTCATTATCATTATCACCGTCATCATCCTCCATCTTGTCTTCATTATTATTCTCGTCTACACTGAAACACAAATATGAATTCTCTGCACTTGCATGATCATTGACATTTGCGAAACCCTCGTTGGTTTGAAATAGCGCATTAGATGAACTGGGTGCTCTTTGCTGTGACATAGATTGGTGAGAACCAGATTGATTCAAGTGAGAGCTATTGACCTTAGAGCTCTCAGTGTGAATTATTTTGTAATCACCATGATTTCGAAGGGAATTTTCCTTTGATATATTCGGACTGTTCACCATAGTGTTCTTTGCTGATCATACACTGTAGTGCGATTTGAATCTCGGAATATAAAGGGTACACGTGACGCCTCACATGATATGATATTTGCAGGTATTATTACGAAGGGGTTATTTGAAAAAAAAAATATTAATTTTTTGGTGTGGCTCTCGCCAGAGTGTAGAAACCATAAAAATACGAGCTCGTCATTGGATGGAACGATGATGGGTTAATCAGCATTCCAAGGTATTGATGAATAAAACAAAAAAGAAAAAAAAAAAGTTAAAATAAGATCAAGCGAATATAGGACTCGATGTCGAAATCAGTAGAATGGACGGATCCTGAAATCTATCCACAGGGCAAAGGAAGACAATTAGTAGATGCTGCCTCATGAGTCTGTGCCTGAAATATAATGTACAGAATTGATTTTTTTTGCTAACTTTGTACCCCAATGTTGGCTGAGTGTCAAACATTATGGTCTGCGATCTTCAGGGCACATACAAGCCCAACATGAGATTTTCTTCACTCATGCGACTGACCGAGTTGACAAATGCCTTCCAGAAATACCCCGAAATCAGAAACCCATGAAAATTGTACGTCAAAGTCGCCCCACATACTGCATATAGGATACAGATAGTGATGTTGCATTTTTTGAAGTTTATCCGGTGGTCATGTATCGTGCTAATCGTCCTTTGAGCATCATTCCGTGCTGAAGAATGATAAATACTTAAGGCTGCCTAACACTGTGTAAGATAGGATCCGTATGACAGGACAGAGTTGTGCACAAAGTCTTCCACTAGGTAGCTGTTCGACTATAAAAATGGAAAGAGCAAAGGTTACATGCATGAACCCATAAAAATATGTTGTTCCGTGGAGCAGTCGCGTTGACTTCCTCCGAATGCCCCACTGACATCCCCCACAACCCCGCCATAATAGGCATTCATGCATTCGTCAGTCTGCGCAACCGCTGCCAAAAAGGATGTCGAACCGACTTTCGGCGCAGAGAGCTTGAGTATAAATTCCAGACAGCTTGCTGTTTCTCAGTTACAGAACAATATTACTTTTTACTTTTTATTTTTAATTTCTTTTTCTTCTCCTTTCGGTTTCACATTTGATACCTAGAGTCACTTCTTTAGCTTAAAGAGGGTTTTGCAGTCTAGTCACTTCCACAATTCAATACCGCTCTTGTCAAACATACGATGGATAAATATAATAAAGCCGAGGTTGAGAAAGCTGAAATTGCTCACATCGAGTCTAATATTGAAAGCAGCTCCCAATTGAAAATCAGAAAGGCAGTCGAGAAACCAGATCTGTTGCAGCAGTATACTGACGAAGAGATCGATAAATTCCACAGGAAAATTACGCTTAAAGTTGATTTGCGTTTGATTCCTATGCTTGTCCTCTTATACATTCTCAACTATCTCGACAGAAACAACATCGCAAGTGCTAGATTGGGTGGCTTGGAAGACGACTTGAACTTGAAAGGCAATCAATATCAGACATGTATATCGATCCTATTTGTTGGTTACATTCTCATGCAAATTCCATCCAACATGTTCTTAAACAAGTTTAAGAAGCCCTCAATTTTTATTACAGGCATTATGGCTGCCTGGGGTACTGTGTCGACTTGCACGGCAGCTGTGCAAGGTTTCGGTGGCTTGTTGGCAATTCGTTTGATCTTGGGATTTGTTGAAGCTGGATTTTTTGGCAGTTGCCTTTATGTTTTATCTTGTTGGTACACCAGAAAGCAGCTTGGTTTCAGAAATTCGTTGTTGTACTCAGGATCTTTACTTTCAGGTGCCTTCTCGGGTCTTATCGCAGCAGGAATTATCGATAACATGGATAATCTTCACGGTTTGAGATCTTGGAGATGGTTATTCATTATTGAAGGCGCCATAACTGTCGGTATTGCACCAATTGCGTATTTTGTGTTACCTGATATGCCTCACAACTCCAAAATGTTGAGTGATTTCGAGAAAGATGTCCTATTGTACAAAATCAGATGTGAAACCGGTCAAGATGACAGTGATGAGACGAACGAGGAGTCATACTGGGGCGCGTTCAAATTGGCCGTCTCCGACATTAAAGTTTGGGCTTGTTGTGGGATCCTCTCATGGTTAGTATCTGCTGCTGGTGTCACGAATTTTTTTCCCTCTATCGTGGAAACTTTGGATTTCAACCGTGTGATAACATTATGTTTGACAGCACCTCCCTACATTCTTGCTGTGATAAGCACATTCATTTGGGCTCTTCATGCTGATAGGACCGGGGAGAGATTCTGGCATGTGGTACTTCCTTTAATTGTTGCATTAATTGCATTTATTATAGCTGTTTCGACTCTCAACATCGGGGCAAGGTACTTTTCTATGGTGATCATGGTTCCAGCAATCTACTGCTCGTTCACAACAATATTGTCATGGATGTCAAACTCTTGTCCACGTCCTCCATTAAAGCGTGCCATTGCTCTTTCTTTGATGAACTGTTTGTCTAACTCAGCTTCGATTTGGAATGCATACTTATATCCGTCCTCCTCGGCACCACGGTATACTATAGCTTTCGCATGTAACTGTGTTTTCATTGGGCTTGCAATTTTGTGTGCTATTGCGTTGAGATGGAGATTGCAGATTTTGAACAAGAGAATAGAGAATGGCACCATGAACTGGGAGAAGGAATTGGGTAAAGGCAATGATGGTTCAGAGGTAAAAGAGGACTTCAGATTTTTGATTTGAGTACCTGAATAAAGACAGCAATACGTTGTAACTGAGAGGTTGAGTAACTCAGGGTTATCAAGTAGCGCAGAGCAGGTGGATTCAATAGTTAATCACCGGAATGCACAGTTTGCACATCAAGCCGTCCTAATATTATAGCTGTATTGACTTTCTTAATTGTTTTTTGCTACAATTTGAACTCTTCGAAGTTGAAGTCATGTATCAACCATAGTTTTATTGCGTGAGAGTTTTAGGGAAGTGAAAGGCCATAGACTATCTCTTGATATTTCGTATATATTCGCTTATGGAACCTTTTTCTATAAAATTTCCGACAAAAAGTGCACATTTTGCTTAGGTCTTGTTGTACTGGGAAGTAGGTTCGATTCCACAACAGAAGCATGAGCAATTTCCCATTGACGTAGAAGCTATTATCACGCAGCTATTGTGCGCGTCTCGCGAGATGATATTTTCGTGGTGGGGGATGTAAAGCGCCAAAACGCACCGTCGCGAAGCAGTTGCTTGCATCGAAGTCTTGGCAAACTGCACCAGCAATGTGGTAGCATCAACACAAAGTTTTGGTATATGATAGGACTATCATGAACTTGAGAGTGGAATGTGCTATGAATTTATTTTGAAGAGCGAGGCATACATTGAATCGAAACATGATGGTCTTTTCGTCATTCCCATCTGTTATTGGTTGAAGCATCTGAAGTAAATTATCGAATCATTCTTGACTGTTGCTAAATGACAGTGCATGGCAAAGTACACCTGTCATCTATGCCTTCGTCAAAGATCCCTCTCACAGTCTCAATAGTAAAGAGATGAACAGTGCTGCTGAATTCTACTTTTTTTCTGTTTTCTCCAATTTTTGTAGTATTATTGGAAAGCCTGACACCGTCAGGCTTTTGAAAAAGCACAACTCCATATCGCTAAAAAGAAGCCGTTTCTATGCTACAAAAGACTCCAAATGATCTCTAAGATAAGCATTCGCCCATCTTTCGCCCTTTAGTTTCTTTTTTGTCGAACACGTTGATTGAAGGTCGCCAAGGTCGTAAGTCCCGAGCGTCCACGTAGCATGCTACATAGACCGGCTCCGCACTCGACCCAGGGCCAAAGAGTCAACCAGAAATTTACCCAGGAAGCCAGCGCTTCTGTCATCGTCCCATAGGAGTCGTACGACCGAAAACCTGATCTAACTCGCTTTTTTTTTATAGATCTCAAGTATTAGAGGAGCGTTAGGATTTCAGCGTTGCCACTTCCATACTAACTCGAAAACTATATCATTATAGAAAACAAAACCCCTAATATCCTCAACTAGTGTCAATCCATTACCGTGCGGTGCGAATGGTCCCCTCTGAACTTCAGCCGTGACTATTCTATGAATTCCCACTCGTCATTAAGTGTGCGTTTATTGACCCATTGGAGTAACTCGTCGCATCGCCGACCTTAAATCTCGAGTCAAGAGCTCTGTGAGTGTCACTCCCTCGTTTCCCAGCTGTCCTCGCCCTTTGTAGGTGATTCTGACGATTTTAACGAATTTTTTTTTTATAGACATCACGAACCATTTTTTTTTTTTTATAGACTTCATGAACCAATAAAGCGACCAGGCGCATTTTCGGTGATTCTTGACATCATAAACTGGGACGGAAGACCGAGTCAAAAAATTGGAAGAGGAAAGATCAGTTTAATGTTATGTATATGAGCAAAAGACTGCCGTCGTAGAGAAAGAATAAGGCAACTTGTCCGAGTGGTTAAGGAGAAAGATTAGAAATCTTTTGGGCTTTGCCCGCGCAGGTTCGAGTCCTGCAGTTGTCGGCTAATTTTTTTTTGATGTTTATTAATATTTATTTTCCCTTTACTTTTTCTTTTCCTTCTCCTATTTCTTTCTTTGTTACTATTATTAATAACGAATAACGCTTTCTTTCAATGAGGCAATATTTCAAAGGCAAAAGAAGTAAAACGAGTCCAGCAAAGGTAGTCTAATGAGGATGAACAAAATCAGCGACCTGCGTTTACGATATGGTGTACAACGACGGGCGCGCCCTCAGCTGCAGAATCCAGAGACATTTGTGATACGTCAACGTAGGAGTGGACTTACGTATATTGGTAGGTAATTCTTAGTAAGTAGAATTGAATTTATTCATAATATAAGGGTAGATATGCCTCCGTATATCCTTGTTTATCTAGGAGATACCCCACAATGACCAGGTGGAGACTAGCATCTTGTGCTCGTGACAATCCTCAAAGAGAGGTGGTCTGTATATAGCACCTAGGTCTCTAACATGTGGAATTGATCACGTGATCATCACCAAATCTTTCGCTTAATAGTAATCTGAACGAGCGATCAAGCATACTCAATAAAACAAGGCATGAAAAGTGGGAAGGTTGCGCTAATCACCGGAACTACCTCTAATTTGGGGATAAATATCGCTTTCAGGCTACTCGATCAATTGCCGCAAGACACTAATTTGACCTTGATTGTTACTTCAAGGACCTTGCCTAGAATAAAAGAAGTTATTGCCGATATACAGAGTTACTGCAGAGCAAACCATCCAAATAGGCCCGGTGAATTAGAATTTGATTACCTTCTAGTGGATTTCACCGACATTATCTCAACATTAAGTGCGTTCTACTCTCTCGATAAAAAGTTTGACCGCATTGACTTCGTGTTCATCAATGCTGCTCAGGGGGTTTACGATGGGATTGATTGGATCCAGGCGACCAAGGCTGTACTTACAAATATCATTGATGCTGTTACGTTTCCTACCTATAAGTTGCAAAGGGTTGGCGTGAAGTCGACAGATAACATGGGTTTAGTATTTCAAGGTAACGTCTTCGGGCCATACTTCTTTTTGCATAAGATCAAGCACCTCTTGAGAGATGGAGGGCGTGTTATATGGATCTCATCGGTCATGGCTAGTCCAAAGTTTTTGTCATTCAACGATTTACAGTTACTCAAATCATCTGAACCCTATGAGGGGTCAAAGAGACTAATGGATTTGTTGCACTGTGGAACACACAAGAATTTTTTGGACGAGCATGGAATATCGACGTTCATCGTTCACCCTGGAATATTCACTAGCTTTTCTTTTTTTCAATATCTTAATCTTTTCACCTACTACGGAATGATGTTATTATTCTACATGGCAAGGCTTTTTGGTTCTCGAATTCATAATATCTCAGGTTATACCGCAGCGAACGCTCCTGTAAGCGTGGCATTAAATGGCGCAGATCAGTCAGTTAAGTGGGTATCTGCTAGTGATGTATGGGGTCATGAATTCATTACTCATGATGAGATTGAGAGCACGGGCGCTGAGGATGTGGCTGCGTACATGAACAAGTTAGTAAAGGAATGGGATCAAAGATTGCATGATCAGATCGTCATCACAAGAGAAGCTTAACCTCTTTCAAAGATTGTGATGTAAACATCGACAACCACAACCTGTCGGACACTCCATATCATCGAGTTGTTCTCCAGACCACCAAATGAGAGCGCAAGCTGAATGTAATATATGCTCGCAATTTGGACACACAATGGCACGCTTGTTGACTAGCATTGCACACAAGCTGCAAGTTTGAAGCAGGTTTCGCTTTTTGGTGTTCCAAGCATTGTTTCTGGCTGAGCGGACAGGCGTTAAAGGCGATAGTAGCAGCTGGGAAAGACTGTATGCTTTTCTAAACCTCAAGCCAAAAGCACAATAAAATTCTTCGAATGTGCTTTTTTCGGGAACTTGCATCTTTGAAAAATGATTAAATTTAAGAACCTCAGCTCTGTTGTATAGTAAGCTCCATCCATGAAGCATATCAGCATAACTCTCCCTGTAGTGGTGAAGTACATTATCGTCCATGGTGCTTAATAAAGGAGATGTAAACCTATCGCTGAATATGTCAAGACATTCGGCATTGTGCATTACAATGGAGACTGAGGGAGGCGGGCGAAGCCTCTCTTTAGAATGATTACCACATAGCAGTAGTGGTCCCCTCCTATTTGTGAAGCTCTTGATGGAGGCCCCTTGATTACGAACGGCAAATCTATAAGGGCTGTCAGGAAATTTGCCCCTTTTGTAGATGTTTTGATCAGGAATTAGGGTGCAATCAGATGTTGCTGAAGCTGTCTGAGTGTTGGAAATCTTTCTTTTTTCTGAGGCATTACGTAAAAGGTGTCTAGGGACGCTTTTGTCGCCAATCTGATCGAACAAATCGCTATATTCGTCTCTGAAACTACCCAGTTCAGCTTTATTCTTTGTAGGCTTTTTCAGAAGCTCCTGAAAACTTGAAGAGAAATTGTCTTCAAGGGGTTGATACTGCGAATTAGATAATCCACTTTTGAGCAATAACTGAGTAGATGATGCAGATTTCATTTTTATTGGTATCCTAGGGCAGTCGTCTGATTCTTCATCCTTTTCAGTTGATCTCTCGTGCAACACACATGACATCATTGCTAACATCTGAAGGTTGTTGTGATGTTCAAAATATTCAAATATTTTTCTTATGAGCCAATTGTTACCATAAGGATGGTTTCCCCAACAGAATGTACCATTTAAAGAATCAATATGTGTGTGAAGGTTTTCAGCATAGCTATCCTCGGTGGAAGTCTTACTCATGAGCATCATTGCTAACAATTTCCAAACATCACTAATTTCAGGAAAGCCGTAATACTGGGCAACATCACTATTATGCTTAGCCAATTTTTCCGCTGAGTCACCCATCACTTTATAAGAAGCAGCGAGCTCATACTTGTCGGAGATGAGCTCAGAAAAATCGAGGATTGTAACAATGTTCCTGAAATTCCTGACAATTGATTTCTCTTTCTTTCCTTTTGTGGAATGATCCCCGAATGTCGAGGACTTGTAGTTGGATACAGTTCCACCAGCGCTATGGGTAAAGTTCGTGTCAGACCTCTGTTCGCTCAGGGGGTCGATTCTTCCGCCAACTCTCATAGAGCCCTTGAAAATACCTTTTATACGAGTTCTTGAGGGGATATCATTTTCAAGAAGGTCATCCCAATCATTATTGAAACTCTCATCCGACGATAGGGATGTTTGCAGAGATGTCTCATCATTCAGCAGGCTCTCTGAGCTTACCTCACAAGATAAATCTCTAGCGAATGAGTCAACAGGAATTGATTCGTTTCGTATAATTAATCTTTCGGAAGAGGCATCATTATCAGTGTGCACTTTGTTGAATTCTGGCTGCCTTTTATATCCATCTTCATTCTCTTTTCTCATGAAAAAACAGACTAAGTGACCATGTGTAGACCAAACTGCGCCGCAGCCTTTAGGAAGAGGAGTAGTGTCATGCTTTACCCTTTCATTCGTCATCTCAGATGAATATTCTAGCATTGTGACGTCGGCGCCATCATCACTCGCCCTATTATCAGTCAGGATTCGATCGTCTATTGTCGGGATGATATCCGCATCTTCATCCTCCTCATCATCTAAAGCGAAATCTGAAGAAGGCGTGCTAGCGGCAATATGCTGATTTACCAAGTCATCTGCCCAACCTTCACTTCCCACCTCAATGAGCTCGGAATTGTTATCCAATATGGCCTCCTTTATCTCATTGGCTTCTCTGATCATGTCTGTTTCATCTAAAGTAATTTTGTCTCCCATCAAGTACCTAAGACATGGCTCGAGGCAGAATCTCGAGAACTTGTTCGAATAAAAGTTGGCGATTTCATTCAAGCCATTAATCATTATGGTTTTTATCTTGCTCGTAATTTCGTGTGTCTCCTCGATGTCGAATCGTATCCTATTGTTTTTGTATTTTGAAAGTGATTTGGACTTGCCTGATTTGGGGTTTGTATCTTCAAGAGCAGGATAATTCAGAGGAAAACGAATTTCTAGCCTTATGAAAGCAAGATTTTGCTCGTTATCTCCTTTGGTGTCACTTGGGGCATCTGAACTCTCCGATTGAATTTGTTTGGACGCACTTATCACGTCGTTGTTGGCGACAGTGTTTGGAGGTGGCAATGGCCCATCTGAAATGCCTGGTCGCAAGACTTGAGACGAGCTAGTGGTTTGAAAGCTTAGTTGTTGTTGAGTATTAGAGCTGTTTGAGTTTTGTACACTTGGTCTAGTTTTAGGAATAGTAACGTTGGTCCTATTCTCATCAGTTGCACTGCCCTCTTCTGGTGTCTCGAGGTTTTCGTTACCCTCGTTTTTCTCAACTTTTGGTAGCGGTCCTTTTAATGTCATGACTAAATGGCCCGTCGAGACCGAGATTTTTTCGAATCTTAGCTTCGGAAACTTGTGACCCACAATACTTACCTCTTCACCCAAATTCGATGGCCCTGTTGGTGCATGAGCGCCTTGACGACCAGCGCCAGGGTTCCCCATGCGAACACCGGAGATCCAATCGAGATGATTAAGTTGGTTAGATCCTCGTAAATTATCCTGAGAGTGCAATATTTGAAAGTAAGCAGTTGAGGATAGCAAGTCACCATTATGCACTCGTGAGTATTCCTTCATTCCAAGAGCGGGTTCAGTACAATACGTATTGTATCCATAAAAATTTGATCTCTTGGACAATGGCTCCTCGTCCAACTCAATATCAGGTGAATCTGCGCGACTCATTGCCCCATGCTCTTCAGAGTCTGACCCACCTGCACTTCTGAGTAAGGAACTGAAGAGCTTTTGATGCTGAGGATTATAATTCGCGATTTCATAGATTTGGTCGTCATGTGGCCATAACTTAAGGTCGTAATCTTGGGAAGACCAGCTTACAAGCTGGTACTTTTCCCAAGGATGCTTGTTCTCAAAGCCAAGATAGTTTGATCTCAAAGTTCTCCATAAAAAGTCCTTAATAGGACCTTGGTGCCCTCGAAATGAATAGTCAGCCACTACGTCAAGGTTGACTGTCTCGCCTGTAGAGGCATGCCTCTCCAATGCACCCTGGTAATTAACGATGTGCACGGCATTTCCACCCTCTCGTAAGGGCATGATGCCGCAACAGCTATCCTTGCCAAAAGGCAAGCTTCGAGCTCTTGCAATCGGGAAATTGGCTTTCATCACAACCGAAGGGCGGATAGTCGTATTGCTAGGCCGACTTATATCCCATATCTTAACACTTTCATCGTTGGAGCATGTTGTAAGCTTGTCATCTGCGTTGCTATAGTCAAGTCCATTGATCTTTCCCCTGTGAGCACTCTCGACTTTCAAGATCGGAAGAGCTCCATTTCTCGTATCCCAAACAAAGAAACTATGATCATGGCTTGAAGCTAATTGATATGGATTACTCTGACTCCACTTGACTTGCGTAGCGCCAGCTCTCCATTCAGCCCACTTGCCGACTGGTCTTCTGGGAGAGCGCATGTCCCAGCTATACACAAACGTATCAATAGAACATGTAGCGAGGATTTCAGGATCTGACAGGTGAAAATTTATGTCAGTAATTGCTCTTGTGTGGCGATGAAGAACGTGGGCAATTGCATTACTCGACGGCCGAGCCAAATCCCACAAAAGAGCTTTCTGATTCGACGTGGATATACACCACGATGGCTTCAGCGCATGATGAGGAGACCACTGCACATCAGCGACCTCCCACGATGTAATATGATGGAGCCATCGAGGTGCTTTGAAAGGATCATCTAGATCAATAATGAAGAGTCCCTTACGCCCTGCCAACACTGCGTCTCTTCCATTAGGTGATAGGGACATAGTGCCAATGGCACCATCCACTCTCAAGGAGAGAGAGTTTCCAAAGGTAAGGGACTCGTAAGGGTTTTCCATCATGGGATTGAAAGGGTTTCGGGAGGTGCGAAGTATACTATTAACTCGCTTGGTTTATAGCGCTCAAGAGGTCAGAACTTGGGATCAAAAGGCTCAACTAAAGAGCTGACTTGGTGTCGCTTATTGTAGATTATTTGCTTCTAGCTCTCAGAATCACATAAAATAAAATTAATAAGTAACGATCTCTTGTCCATAGCCCTTTTACGTTGGAAGGCTAATCATCAGAATTGACTAATAGTGCTTAAAACCCTTACACCTCACCATTGACATCTACTGTTCAAGTCTGTCCTGGGTACAGGTTAGTATTGCCTCATTTACGACGTATTTGAGTCACACACAAACGTACGTAAAATCTATCACAGTAAACTGAACTCAGCTAGCTATCTCATTGAAAACTCTACACATTTATTCTCATCTGGGTAGCACACGCAATGCTCACTTGACCGGTTAAACACCGGAGGTATTTCCAGTAGTGTACACAAAACGCAACAACCATTCCCGCTAACATCTACAACATTTATCTTCTCTGACTTTACATAAACGATAATGACGAAAGAATCAGGTCTAAATAGTGATGAAATCGAAGCTAGAGATGAGGATTTAGACGAAGAGTTCAACGATGTCGACATGGCATCTTCGTCGCAAGGTGACGAGAGAGCCAAAACCTCTGATGCTCCGCAGGTGGAAACTTCTCTCCCCAGCGGTTCCTCGCACGATCTTCCTAATCTCACAAGAAAGGATAAAACCTTACAAGAAATGCTTGAATTAATGACAGGCGATTTTCTGCCTATCATACCGGACGGAGTAACAGATTACTACCTAGCGAGAAATGGCTTTGAGACTACAGACATCAGAGTCAAGAGGTTACTTGCACTCGCTACCCAAAAGTTTGTTTCAGACATAGCTCAAGATGCCTATGAATACTCTAGGATCAGAAGCTCATCAGCTGTTTACAACTCTTCCAACCCGCAAGTAAGAGCCAAACAGCTTCTACAAGGACAACAATTTGCAAATCAGCAGAATAGTGCCGCTAGTGGTAACGTTGAGAATACTGAGCAGCTGCAGCCTCAGCTGCACTTTAATGCTGGGCATCAGCAGGGAAAAATCGTGCTCACAATGGAGGACTTGAGCAATGCTTTAAACGAATATGGCGTCAACACGTCAAAGCCTGATTTTTATCGCTGAGCTTCCACTATTGCAATTATGAGCTGATCAAGTTCATACTTGTTTTATGACTTTTTTTTTTTTTTTTTTCTTTGGTTTTTCTCACTCTCAACGATGCTTGCGGCCCCTGTGCTGAAAGACATGGCGAGTATAGATTCAATTGAAGACAGCCCTGAGGAATGTGGTAGCGTCTGGTATGGTTCAAACATAGAAGTTAGGATCTGATTCTCCGAGTAACTCAGATTGACTACGTGGAAATCAATCTACGTATAATTTTCAGTCCTACCTTCAGCTTTTTCGGTATTTCCGATCGAAGTTGTCTTAAAAACTATGAATCGTGGTGTAGAGTTGTATAACTTTGAAGAAAGGCGATGCTTACGAAGACGTCTTGGAGACACGTCCTTGCAAGACGACGACGAAACACGAACCTAGTGTTATGACCACGGGAAAATACCAGTAGGGAGAGTCATGAATGTCCCGATCTTTCCGTACTTCGGTCTAAGAGCCCTACAATTCTACGGCAGTGGTGATCGAATCTATATAAGTCTCCAGAGTACTGTAGCACCTAGTCTCGACCAAGGCAATAAAGTATGTCAAAAGCTACTATGTGTGACGTAACACCTCGGACCTCGTACGTTAAAACCTATACTTTTTTTTATAGATTTGGCGGCCGTTAACGACATTCTTTTAAGTAGAACTGTGAGGCATTTTGGACGGCGATTAAGCGTCCTGACAACACTGAGTTTTGATAATCTTTGTAAGAGGTGTCTTGGACAGGCAAAGTGTCTGACAACCGCAAATTCTGTGTAAATTTGTGAAGCCATAGGCGTTGTGCCCAATGGCGTTCATCAGGTTATGAGTTTTGAGATGGAGCAACCCGGATCCTCTGACTGCTGTAACCTGGTACAACGATCACAGGTATATATACAGCAGGGAGTTGGTGAACAAGGCCGATTTGGACACCCAGGATCACCTACAAAAGTTGTCTCAAGACGCTGTTTGAGGTTCTGCTTGAAGATTAAAGATCTTAAAGATGATATTTTTCGCTTTGAGTTATCTTTATGAGTAGTACCTCTGAGCACATAATTGTACCTCCGAAGCCTGGTTAGCTCAATCGGTAGAGCATTTGACTCTTATATCAGGTCAATCAAAAGGTTGCGGGTTCGAGCCCCGCATCGGGCTTCTTTTTTTTTTTTCTATGTTCTTGCACTAATACAAATGCTCAAAATTTTCATTCATCAATGCAGCCTGTAAATGTGCTAGTTTATGTACGTAGATGCTTCTTTCTATCTATACAATTTGCAACACCTAAAATGGATCTTCGTATGGATCCTCCTCATCGTAATCATCATCCTTCTCGAATTGGTAGACAATCGCGCCTCCCACTTTTCCAAGCTCTGCTTGTGCTTCCATAAAAGGAAGCTCAACCTGTTCTTTTGCCAATCTTTGCTTAGAACTTGTACCCAAATTAAATGTTGTGAGATCCTTGAGAAGCTCATCGTCATCCTCTGTACTCCCTTTCGCTTTTCTAAGTGGCACGTACGAGTGCATTTTCAGATCGAACAGGAATTCATGTTGCCATGCCTTTCCTGACTTTTTTTTCTTTATCATTTTTAGTGTGAATTTTTGCCCGTTCAACGTCCCCTGAATAGGGAGTATGAGCTTGTTGATTGACGTTTCATTGTCCTCTTCATCCTCAACATTTTCAGGTTCCACGTAGAATGCAGCCAGTGCAATATAGTTGAGAAGCGATAGTGGCGATGGATAGTTTGTCAATTGAGGGGAAGGGCAATTAGAGTGGTATACTGCCAACACAGTGTTGAAAGGCAGCACCAAGCTTGACATAAATGAGGTAAGCTCATCGCAAGGAATATAGTTTAATGAGTCAATAATGACTAACTTTTTCTGTATTTTCGAGGACCTATCAATAATGAATTTAATAACTTCCTTCAATTGAGCCCCCAGGCAGTCCATGAATTCTGTTGCCCAAGAGGGTGGGAGGGAATTCTCGAATGAGAGCAATAGCACAGGTGCGTTTGCGTTGCTAACAAACTCCTGAATGATATAATAGGCAGATTGGTTAAGAGAGTCAACCACTAAATTAAATGGAGAAACCTCCTTCAATGAAAGATGTCGACTTAGAAGAACCACCGAGTTTTGAACGGACATGCCTCCTCGCCTCCTAGATCTTCCCACAATGTAAGATACCTGCGCCATTGAGTCCGATGAAGCTCATATGTAGGAAACGGCAGAACAGAACCACATACTTGTTCAACCACTGCACAGATTACAGCAATACATCATCTTTCCCAAGTTGTCGCGAATAACTAATCCAGGAAGACTTCATTTGCTCTATCCTGATAATATCTGGCTTGTTAGACCTTTTGTCCCGCAAGCGATATCTTAGACACAGTTTACACCTCTGATAACCGGAGGCTCTCGATCCAGCCCTTGAACTCATGCCGAAAAAGATCCTTTCCGAAAATTATACTCAGCAAGCACAGTTGAGTCATGAAGATACTTATTTTGAAAAGCATCTTCAGATAATAAAACATGACTATCGTCAACGGGCGTACACACGACAACTAATTTTTCAAAAGGAGGAGACTTACAAAGATAAAATGGAAGCTATATCGAACCTTAGAGAGAAGAAGCGACTTAAGAGGCAACATAACGATTATAGCGGCAATGATGAGCCTCTACCTAAGAGGCAGGTCCTCACAGATGCAATGATCGACTTCACATCAAAAAAAGGCGGAACATCCGACTCTTCAAAAACTTTAGCTCTAACTGATCATATTCTAGAGAGGCTTCTACCGGCTGGGTATATCAAAGCAAACTTAGCTAACGAAAAAAAGCATGTGGCTACTGTCCAGGTGTACGTACCCCCACCAGAAGTCACAGGTCTTGACTTGCAACTCTCAAGGGACACAGCCCCTGAGTACCAAGGAATACCCTTAAAGAAAGAAGATGTGAAACATTTCTCACTTTTGTTGCAAACTGATATTGAGGATTTGGAGCTTTTACAGGACAAGAAGCGGTACAAACTTATGGATATTGTTTTGAAGGCTAAGAGGGGATCCCCACAAATGAGAAAGAAAGCCATGCGCTGGTTCTCATCCCACGTAAGTGAAGTTGGACCAGAGGTGATATTTGGCGTCATCCTTCCTTTGATGCTCGAGCCAGACCTTGAAGACATGGAAAGACATATACTAGCAAAACTCATTGATAGGGCAGTACATCAACTAGGTTCTGAGATAAAACCTTATACTCATAAAATAGTGGCAGCTGTAAGTCCCCTTTTGATGGACGAGGACATCTTACTTCGACTAGAAGCAAGAGACATAATCGCGGCTGTATCACGATCAGCAGGCTTGGCAAACATCATCACATCATTAAGACCAGATTTGGATCATAGTGATGAGTTCGTAAGAAACTTAACTGCTCGTGTATTTGGAATAGTTGCGAAAACCTTAGGTTTGTTGAAAGTGTTACCATTTGTCAAGGCCGTAATCAAATCCAAGAAATCTCCACAGGCTCGTCATACTGGGATCCGAATCATTCACAATCTTTGTTTCACTCTCGGTGGCGGTAATGGCGCATCCATCTTGCCATACCTTCCACAACTTGTTGAAGTGCTCCACCCAGCTTTGGAAGATGATCTTCTACAAGTAAGAGTCGCAACTGCGAATACCTTTTCCCTACTAGCAGACAGTGTCTATCCTTATGGTATAGATTCATTCGAAAGCATATTGGAGACAGCAAGAAGCGGCTTGAAACAGCACAGAGGAAGGGGCCTTGCAGCATTTATAAGAGCGTTGGGCTCCCTTATAGCTCTCATGAACCACAACCCATCTTACGAAGAGTACACTAACTTCTACTTACATGACCTCCTACATGTCTTGACAAGGGAATTTAGATCCCCGGATGACGACATGAAGAGAGCGATCTTACGTACACTTTTGCGTTTGCCTGTATCGAGATCATCAATTCCAGATTATGTTGAGCTGATTCTCCAACCTTTTTTCCTTAACTTCTGGACAAGAAAGGTGGCTCTGGACTCCGCGCAGTTATGTCGTTTGGTCATTGACGCTACTTGTGAGCTAGCACAAAGGCTAAGTATAACGGAAGCAGTCGAGATGCTCATCCCTTTTGCAAAGAATGCAAACGAGAATCTTCGAAGAATGTCAGTTGAGGCACTTTCCAAGTTGGCAGCTTCGAGTCCTCGAGCGTTCATTGAACTACTGGATCGAACTGAGACAACTTTACTTGACGCTGCTTTATACGCTTTTCAGGAACAAAGTCAACCTAAAAGAATCTACCAATCCGCAATATTTTCGATCTGTAAAGCACTTCAAAGCAGAATCAAGCCTCATGTGACAGTTTTATTAAGTACTGTGTTGTTCAGAATGAAGAACCAGGAACCTGAAGTTAGGCTTCAAGCAGCTGATCTAGTGGCTTCTATTGCACAATTTCTTAGTGATTGTACCGATGATGATGGCTTGACAATGAGAAAGCTAGTCTTATTTTTGTACGAATCACTTGGTGAAGTGTATCCCGAAGTGTTGGGCTCCATCATCGGAGCTCTTCACTCGTGCATTGGAACCTTTAGAAAGGATACTTTGCAAAATTTGGATAATCCCTCAATAAGTACGCTTCTTCCCACACTTACACCCATTCTAAAGAACCGTCATGAGAAAGTTCAAGAGAATTGCATCAAACTTGTGGGATTCATTGCGCGCACATGTGCTGAATCCATAAACTCCAAAGAATGGATGAGAGTATCATTTGATCTCTTGGATATGTTGAAAAGCCAAAGAAAACAGATCAGAGTGGCAGCAAACGCGACGTTCGGCCATATCGCGAATGCGATCGGTCCTCAGGACGTGTTGGCAACCTTACTCAATAACCTTAGGGTGCAAGAGCGTCAGCTTCGAGTCTGCACTGCTGTTGCAATCGGCATTGTGGCAGACACGTGTGTCCCTTTTACAGTTCTACCGGCTTTGATGAATGAATACAGCTTTCCCGACAAAAATGTTCAAAATGGTATCTTGAAATCGTTAAGTTTTATGTTTGAATACCTTGAAGGATCCATGTCGAGAGATTACCTCTTTGCTATAACGCCGTTGCTCCAAAATGCTCTTACAGATCGTGATCAAGTGCATCGACAAATAGCTGCTGTTGTGGTCCGTCACCTTGCTTTGAATTGTGCTAGTGTAGTAGATGATGATTACGGGGAAACCTTTCTCCACTTTTTGAATCTTGTTCTTCCAAACTTGTATGAACTGTCGCCCCATGTCATCATCAGAATTATAGAGTGCATTGATGCTCTTCGTATCAGCGTTGGCCCGGGGATCTTCATGAACTACATATGGCCTGGTCTCTTTCATGCTGCAAGAAAGGTGAGGACACCATTTTGGAGAGTGTATGACGCTGCCTACATCCAACACAGCGACGCTATGGTGCCCTATTATCCACGCATAGAAAGCCTACCAGACAAGTCTGTTTCCTACACTGTACATGAGTTGGATGTATGGATATAGTTTGTTTACAAAAATTTTTACAGGTGCATTTCTGCCTCTTTACCTGCGTTGATCATAAAGATAAGCAAGCCACTGAACTCATAAAAGTCACTAGTACTGGGTGCTGTCTGGTTTTGTCAAGCTGTTTGTGCTAGAAGAGCAAGTTCAGATTACAGTTCTGTTACCACGATAGTTGAGGCTAGTCTTCAAGAGTTTCTCATAGAACGAAATTGCTTGGAGTTCATGGTCTGCCTAGCTTCGGTTTGCCAAGTTCAGCTACGGCGAATTGTAAGCAACATTCTTAATATTTAATTCTTTGACATGATTATCACTTTTTTATAATTCGGTTGCTAATATAGTGTCGTTGCAACGATTAAAGAGATAGCGTTTACGCTTGGTATGTGACTCGTACAAGAGTCTAACACAGGCTTCCTTCCGTATTCCTACTGTAGATAGCACCAGTCATTTCGTTTGTCTTGTAATCTTCTATGTGTCAAAACATGTAATTCACTATCCAACGTTACAAAATGGCTACTACTTTGCGCGAGCAACTTCTCTCCCAACCGTATTCTTGGGCTTTACCTGTATCGTAGCTCGCTTCATTGAAGAGTTTCATTGCCTCAAGATGTAGAACCTCACAATTGATTCAAAATAGGAAGGAAGGCATTTGAGCTGCTTTACTCTGATTGAACTTTATGCTATGAACATCAAACCTTCAGGCTGCGAAATCTGGGGTTATGTGCGCTTCTGCATTGAGTCTGTCCATCGCGCAGGGGATTTCTGCGAAGATACCAATGGCGAACATTTCGCAGGGTGGTACAAGCAAGTACTCTCCAATCACTATTTCTTTCTATTCTTTGAGATTCGAAGACAGAAATGGGAGTTACTTCGCTCTGGGATATTGTGGGACCCACTGCTCGCCCCGTGAAGTTAGAATCCCTCTCCCGTAAGAGGCTTGCTGTGGATGCGTCTATATGGATCTATCAGTTCCTCAAAGCCGTTAGAGATAAGGATGGCAATTCACTTTCCCAGTCACACATCGTGGGGTTCTTCCGCAGGATTTGCAAGCTCCTTTACTACGGTATCTATCCCATATTTGTATTCGACGGTGGTGCTCCTGTGCTCAAAAAGCGAGTCATTCAGCAAAGAATTGAACGAAGGCAAGAAAATCAGCAGGATGCCACGATGACAGCACAAAGGTTACTTGCCATACAATTGCAAAGTGGCACGAGACAAAATCATTCAAATTCAAAGAAAAAGAAACGAGCTCTAGCCGAAGAATCTAATCAGACTGAATCTGATATCAAGTATTTGGAGGACATGCCGATACTTCACCCGGATCATCACGCCTCGCAAAATCCCAGTGCACAACTCATCTCGTCAGCAGAAAGCTCCCCTAACAAAAAGTTTATTAAAAAGGATGATTATCACCTTCCTGATATAAAACAGTTCAAAGTATCTAAGAATGATAACAGGATCATGCCTGCAACCGAATTTCAGGAGCTTACCGAAGATGCTGACTTCGGCATTGTCGACGGAATTGATATCGATACAGCTGATCCTTCATCAAAAGAATTTGCAGCCCTCCCTTTGGCAACCCAGTACATGATACTATCCCATTTGAGGCTACGCTCCAGATTAAGGTTGGGGTACACAAAGGATCAATTAGAAGTGCTTTTTCCAAACAGCAAAGACTTTTCTCGATTTCAAATAGAACAGGTGAAGAAGAGAAATTACTACACACAAAAACTTATGACGGTGAGTGGTATGTCAGAAGATAGCGGTAATATCACCAGACGAATTGCAGGTGATAAGGACAGGCACTATACGTTGATAAAAAATGACGACGGTTGGACACTTTCATTGGAGGACGACAATGGTGACCTCATAGAACTCGACGAAAGTGGGAACGTCTCGAAGTCTCTCAACTCTCCTTTGAAGGAGAACGTGGATGACTTCCCAAGCTCTGAAAAGAAGACGGCTTCTTTTTTGGGAGATCCTTCTTCTGATAGTGATGAAGATTTAATAGATGTGGAAGTTGACAGAAGACCTGGAGATGGTGTCGAGGCGGATAAGGCAATAATTGAGTCAATATATGACATGTATAAGGCTCCTGAGCAAGGTGAGGCAAAATCTGCAGATACGGCTACGAGAGACCTCAAGTTAGCTGTGGAGAAATCCAAAAAGCTTTACATGGAGCAGAAGAAAGAAGAGGAACAGTCTTTCGATCTACAACTGTCAGTTCTTTTTGATGGCCATAGTTCCGAAGGACTGTCTCAACATCAAAATGAGTTGAAAGAAATAACAAGTCTCGACTCCCAATCAGAGGAAGACCATACTGAAGCTATAGAGAAGGAGAGGAACATCTCGAAGCCTGTTCCTAATTGGTTCAAACAAGATGTTTCTCATGTCGATAAAATTCACTTAGGTGATCAATTCTTTTCCGATCGAGAGGTAGGCCCACAACCTGACAAAGATGAAGAAGCAGGTTTAATTTCGTGGTCGCAAGCTAAAGACCTAATTCAGAAGCGAGGAAGCGCTGTGCTGGTGTCAGATGGGCTGGATTCGGACCTGGAGGTTGTTGAACATACTGAGAAAGAGGCTGAAAACCCTGACAAAAGTTCTGAACAGGATGTTGAAAATAGAGAACTGCATCCACCCTCAACGAAACCTAAGATCTTAGGAATTGAATCGGACAATGATCCAAATGTAGTCGAGAAAAAGGCATTTTTGCGATCAGATGTGGACTTACCGACAGAAACGCAATCCCAAAGGAAGATCAAACCATTAGTGTTTGACTATGAAGTTGAAGAGGCTGAGGAAGAGTCCCTCCTTCAACAACTCCGTGAGGAAGATGATCACCATGCCGAGTTCACTAGCGAGATGAAAAGCAAACAACCGATTCCGGTCTTTGCTAGCACCAGGATTACTGATGAGCAGTTATATCAAGAGCGTTTGCAGAAAGCTAAGCGTGATTCTGATGAGGTGTCACAAACCATGATAAGTGATGTGCAAGAGCTTCTCAGAAGATTTGGTATTCCATTCATAACGGCTCCCATGGAAGCTGAAGCACAGTGCGCTGAGCTCTATAGACTTGGCTTAGTGGATGGCATTATCACGGACGATAGTGACTGCTTTCTATTTGGTGGTAGTCGCATATACAAGAATATGTTCAATCAGAAGCAGTACGTCGAATGTTATTTTGAAGAAGAAATTGAACACAAGCTTGGACTTTCTCAAGAAAGACTTATCGAATTAGCATTACTATTAGGCAGTGATTATACTGAAGGTATCAAAGGTATCGGTCCGGTGCTAGCCATGGAAATCTTGGCTGAATTTGGAAACTTGAAGAGTTTTAAGCAGTGGTTCGATGAACATGCTAGGGAACTACGAAAATCGGATAACGCTGAAACTCCCATCAAGAGGAACCTTCTCTCTCGACTCAAAAAAGGTAAACTCTTTTTGCCTAGCAATTTCCCGGATGAAATAGTATTTCGAGCATACACCCATCCCGATGTTGACCGCGATAAGACTGAATTTAAGTGGGGCGTGCCCAACTTGGATCAAATTAGGTCTTTTCTCATGTATAATGTGGGATGGTCCCAATCCAAAGTAGATGAGGTTATGTTACCTCTCATAAGAGATATGAACAAGAAGCGTGCACAGGGAACTCAGTCAACTCTCGGTGAGTTCTTTCCAAGAGAGCTAATCGCTTATAAGAAGGAGACCACGTTGGGTAAGCGAATGAAGATTGCTGCTGATCGTTTACACCAGAACAAAATGAAGTGATGCACCTCAGAACCTTCTTCTAATGCGAGGGAACTTCGATTGCAGCAATAATAGTACGGAAGGATTTGATGAGTGGTTACGACTCTTGTGGCTTTGCAACCATAGTTATTAATGAGTAACAAAGACACTTGTTAAACCAACAACTCAATATCGAAGTTTCGCGAATATTGTGCAATTTTGACACAGCATAAGCAGATGTTGTACATCTTCTTTCATTGCATCAATTAGGGCCCAGTGCGTTACTTTTCCAAATATCTAGGGCTCGCTAGTGTTATCGTTAATGTGAGAATACCGCATTGCCTTTTTTTGCAGTTAGTAAACATTCTTTTGATATAGGCATCAAACATGTTAGCTAGCGCCTGCTTCGGGAGATCTCATTTTGTGACCATAATTCATACCAGCCTTCTTCATCGCTTTTTGAGCTCACTGCGGCCTTAGAAAAAAAGCGGTAATTTGAATTGGTTCATCGCAGTATCTCTTGCTTTTTTGATAGTGCAATGGTATAGGCTTTTGATAAGGCTTTTTCTGATACAATTCATGATAATACCTTTGAAAGCCTCTATCTGCTTCACTGTAAATGTCGACGTAAGTGTTCTTCCAAGATGAGTGCAGACAGATTCGTAATGAAAGGAAATGGCAAGGTTTTTAAAACCAATACTAATGACCTGATTTCTTGATGTGTGAAGCTTTTGATTCTTCTACCAAATAGGTCAATGGTTTGTGAGTTGATTGGATCTTCTCTCAAAATCCTGAATGGGAGGGACATTTCCTCACTTCGTGGTCCCTGTAGTTCATACCTATACTCAGAAGGCAAGATTTGAAAAGCATACTCAAGCCCAAGCTCAGTTTCGCCTTCGAGCAGTGCAAGTTTCACTTCCTCGTATTTCTTTATTTTCAGTTGGAGTAGAATTTGTTTAAAAAAGGTAGACATCACTTTGGTGGGAACGTTAAGTTGCAAGTTGATGCCTTCGTCATTTGTGCTCTCAAAAAGACTGAGTCTGTTTTCATCTGCAAATACGAATACTTCCTTGATGCGTTTTAGATCCTCATTTTCAAGATGATGCTGACAAGTGACTCTCTGTATGTTGTCTACTTTTTGCTCATCGTGCTTCGATGAAATTTTGTCTTTGCTCTGCTTTACCTCTTGGGGATTGTTGTGAACATGGGACTTAGTTAGTTCATTGGTGGAATCAGTTGCCTTGAAAACAATTGCTTGAATCTGTTCTTGGAAAAGAAAATTGCTTTTAAAGGAAGATAAGCTGGAATGTGAGTCTCTTTTAATTTTGTTTGGAAAGCCGATGGTGGGCAGATCCGTTTTGATATGTTCTCTTTTTGAAATGTCAACGTATTTGTTTGTTGTATTGACCTTACCCTTCTTTAAGGGCAAAATATTTTCATTAATGTGCGTCTGCTCTTGACTCGTCTTGGGGTCTGCCATTGTGTGATGAGCAAGCTTGTAATGGGGATAACCCCTTGAGGACTGAGCAACTTTCGATAATATTTCAGCTTCGGCATTATGAAAAGTGGTCTCTTGACTTATTTCATTAAGCTCATCATGTGGCGAAGGTGCCAGTGAGGGCAATTTTGCAGGAGCAATAGTCATGAGTGCCTGTTGACTGGGTTGAATAAACATTCCAGCGCTTCTGATGCTTTCAGATTGTTCCCAATGCTTGGAATCTATATGACCAGCAGGGCATCTCGACAAAAGAGGCGAACTATGCAAAAAGCAGTAATTCTTCTGTGAATCCATTGTGGTGTTCGTGAAACTGTCGATATTGTTCTCTTCTATTGAGGCTGGCGTGGTTTGAATGATTTTATCGCTGAAACATTCTCCGCTGTTTAGGACATCAAACATCAAAGGTTGAGATTGACCCCTACTTCGATAACTCGCACAATTTATCGATAACTGTTTCTTCAGCTCCCAAAATAAAGCTGTTTTCATGTATGAAACAAACTTTTTGAGTTTTACCGGCAGTCTAGATTCTTCATCAAAATTTTTTACCACTGGAATAGAGCCAAACTCACGTTCAAGCGAACAAAGCAGACCTTTTATAGGAGCACCACTCGTCGACGTGTCAAGGAACAAATCATTTTCGTCAATTGGAAGTGACAGTGTGTACCCACGAAATCCTTGAGTACCACAGAAATAGTTCTTAGGTTGAGGTATATTTGAAGTTATTGGTGTGAGTTTCAGCGCAGGTTTGGTGTTTTTGCTTTCTCGTTCCTTTGAGTACTGAAGAAGGTTCTTGCGATTCGTGAGGATCGAATGTATTAGTTTCGTAGACGATAAGAGATAAAGGCTCGCTTTGCTCATATGTGAGTTGACCTTTTTATGAGTGGAAAGGTTCTCAATGCAAACACTTTGATCACTAAGAGAAGTACTGATTCGTGAATTGGCACCCTCGCTTTCTTGTCCCGCTTCTTGAGAACTTTCTTTGGAGGTAACCTTGAACACTAAGTTCATGGATTTCTCACGCATTCTCTTCAATATCAGCATGGCAACTTCAGATGAGCTGTGAATAGAAAATTTAGTAGCATGATCATTGTAGCTTCGAGAACAACAAGCGTCATCATGTACCTCAGCATTGTCATCATTGGCATCTTCGTTAAGCTTGAATACTGAGGAAGGTCCCTGTCTGAATTGAGACGCAAGTCTTGAAAGAGACTCACGAAGCTGTTGAAGATGAGAAAGTTGCTTCGTCCCCTTCCTCTCCTCAAATTTGGAGGACTCAACCTTCTCTTGAATTTTCTCGTAGAATGCCTTTCTCTTTGGCAGTCTCTTGGTTGACAAGTAATTGCGGTATTCTTCTGAAGTCGGGTTTTCAGCAGTGGCACTATTAATTGGTGCAACATGGTCATCACATTGTTCGATGTCAAAAAGGCGCATATCTTCCATAACGGCTACAGAGCGAGTAACTTGCCACTTGGGTATCGTCAGGCTGAACGGAACAGCTTTCCGTTTAGCCCTTACCAGGCAAGCATGTTTCGGAACTTCAAAACAACTGCAAGGCTGTTTGTTTTCTGGCAATCCCTCGTATGGTTTACTGATAACCTTTTCCCCCAGATTTCTGAAATGCGGCCAAGCTGTGAGGATAGTATTATCCTCTTTGGGAAAATTATTCATGTTCTGGAACTTTCTAACTTCAGGCTCGCCACTGATATCTGGAAGGGTGTACCAGTCAAGGTTGTCGAGAAAGTGATTTTGATTTTGTCCCGAATCAGTTACAACAGTTCTCCCAAGGAAATAGGAGCTAAATATGCTTGTTCCAGCAAGTAGCTTTCTTGCCTTCAATTTACAGAGCTCAAGAACCATTGAGAGAATTAGCATTGATATTTTCTTCCACTCTCTGTATCTCTTAGAATAGCTTTTTAGTGTCATTAAGACTGAGAACGATGGTTGTGGCTCGAGATGATGTGCCAAAAGATGGTACCAAAGTGGTAGTTCTTCTGGAAAGGTTGAGTATAAAACAAGATTCTCTTTGTGATCTATCGGCTCAATCCAAGCTGCTCTGACCTTGGCTTCAGCCTGAGCATGGTATTTGCGCAAGGTTTCAATTTCCCATTCTTTTGATTTAACCTTTTGTAAGTTCAACCATCTCGAGGTGTCTTCATCAATGAAATATCCAAATTTGAGATCTATCTTCTGTTTCCTTCGTTTCTCCTCATCGTTTACCACTTCGTTATGCTTGCAAGATAAGGTTCTTGATATCAACAACGGTTCCCTGTGAGGGCAAAAAAAAGTTTTCTTCTTTGTTTCTTCCGGGTCACTTCTCTTGATGGTATATTTAAAGAGCTCATTCTGATTCATGTCTCCATCCTCGTTACCCCATGTGAGAGCACCCATTGTATAAGGATTTGGTGCTCGAAGCTTGCACAACAACTCTCTAATTGACACTGGTACAACTGCGCGAGGGGGAGGATAAAAGGTCCTCTTTCCATTCGAAAAGCATGATTCTGGGAGAAGCTTCAAGTATTCGTCTACCATGGATGCCTGGCTATCCGTTTCTAGAAGCAAAGGTGGATAAGCCGGTAGATATTCACGTGCAACCTCACTATCCCACCTTGTTGCCAAACTGAGATCTTCCTCTATTGATGTCTTCTTTGAGCACCGTGTCCATTCTTTTGGTTCCTTCGAAAATACTTTGTGTCTGTGCTTCCTATGTTTGTGAATGCACTTCGATTGCAGTAAGCCGTGAAAGTTGCAAATACAAAACCCGCAGAATGCTCTCGGTCTCTTTCGTGCTCTCCGAATTTCCTTGCTGGTGGGGCTGTGAGCAAATTTGACAAGAGCAGCATCATCTTTCTTCACTGCTCTAACGCTATTGTATAACATGGCAAGTTTATTGTAGGTGGAAGACGCCGATTTTATGGCTACCTTCGCCCTGCACCTGATGGAATTCTTGGTCCCTCTCCACAAAATTGCCCTTAACATATCAACTCTGGGGTGCTTTTAGTGTAAGTTGACTGCGCTCAGTTTGTTGGAATGGCTGCAAAAAAGAGTAGAGGAGGGTAGTGCAGGTTGTGGGTGCGTACACAGTGCACACGCTTCACCTAAGTATACAGGTAATAAAGTTGAGTAAACAGATTCAAATAAAGTTTGATAGAGCGAGAAGGAGTGAAGTTATGTTTAACAAAAAATGCTTTATGCGAAATATCGTGAAAATATTTGAGTCGAAATCAAAAAACTGATGGTACGACAACTGCAGGACTCGAACCTGCGCGGGCAAAGCCCAAAAGATTTCTAATCTTTCTCCTTAACCACTCGGACAAGTTGCCTTCATATAAATAACCATGGAGCAATTACTCTAGGATGTCTGTTTTAAAAACCTTGTTTTTAAATTTTTCTCCCTACTTTGGGATTAATCAAGATAAAATAATGTTTAACTGCGACTGGTAGGCAGCACAGAGTGAAATGAAGGAGGTTTTGTTTTCTATAATGATATAGTTTTCCAGTTAGAATGGAAGTGGCAACACTGAACTCCTAACGCTCCTCTAATACATGAAGTCTATAAAAAAAAAGGAAATTACTCTGGATGTTTTTCTTCAGCACATCTACAATGAATGTGCGATATCGCAATATTGGTGGGACCACCTAGGGTTTCTGCGAGCGATGAATCTTAGGGAGATGTTAGCTCCTGAGGATACCTCGTTCGACAACTTGAGGAAACTTAATTGGTTCGTAAAAATCGTCAGAATCACCTACAAAGGGCGACGACAGCTGGGCAACGAGGGAGTGACCCTCCCAGAGCTCCTGAATCGAGCTTTGAGGTCGGCGATGCGACGAGTTACTCCAATGGGTCAATAAACGCACACTTAATGACGAGTGGGAATTCATAGAATAGTCACGGCTGAAGTTCAGAGGGGATCATTCGCACCGCACGGTAATGGATTGACACTAGTTGAGGATATTAGGGGTTTTGTTTTCTATAATGATATAGTTTTCGAGTTAGAATGGAAGTGGCAACACTGAAATCCTAACGCTCCTCTAATACATGAAGTCTATAAAAAAAAAATGACCCAATCAGCGTATTAAAAAAAAAAAGTTTTGATCATTGCACATACATGGCTATAACCGTGTGAAATGATGAGACGCTGATGAAATCTCGATAAGCGGTGAGCTAACTTGCTGACATCGAGCTTGTGATATAGTTCCTGTCGCGATGCAAAAGATTAGTCCATTTGGACTGTAATATCTGAGAGACGCCTATACCTTTGTAGGGTAAGTGTCTCTGACAAGTGAAGGTGATTAAAGGTTTGTTTTCTATAGCGATATAGTTTATTTACTTTAATGAGGATATGTTGTTTTTATAAAAAAAAAAAGAAAACAAAAAAAAGTGACATACAGAAGCAGAGCTATACATGCTCTACCGAAACATTTTATCTGACGACAGTGGAGCCATATTTTGGACTGGACAAATTATAAACCAGACTACATACGAATTCAAGGAGGATTATATGGGTACTTGGTTACCTATCAAGCTTTGAGTCTCCTCATCAATCACAATTCGCAAGAAACTTCCATCAGAAAAGATCATACAATCCGCAGTGTACCATGCTTAATGGGCCTCTTCTAGAGCCTTATTGAGCCTTGGGAAAATCAAAAACCCTTCCACCAAGTGCATTCCGGCCCATGCTAGCTTTCTCCAGGTCGAAGCTCTATACTTGTTCAACTTTGGCAAGGACACAACTGCAATCTCAACAAGATGAACGGCGTATAAAGCAATGGTAAAGGTTCTTACGTGGTCCTCGAACAACGCACCCCATGTTTTTAAAATTTTGGGTGTGTAAGAAACCAATTGAGACAAATAGACGTCTTTGCTGATGAGATTTCTCAACCAATACTTGTCAACCGTGCCAAGAGCGAGAGCGACCGCCACAAGGTACATGAAAACCTGAGTTGGCCTGTTAGGTAAAACAACTTTCTTCAACTGCTGGTGAGAGAAGCCTTGGACAGAGGCTGCGTATTTCGCCATTGCGATTACCTTCGCCTTGATGTCCATGATGCTGTTGACCTGGACCTTGTCCCCTTCAGGAAGCTCGTTCCACGATAACTTCAATTCTTCTGTCTTCGAATTTCTTTTGAACGAAAGTGTAGTAGACTTCTCGTCTACGGCTATCATCTGCACACTTGAGGGATCAAGCTCACCCACCGGCACCTTGCCGTAAACAACAACATAATCAACCAAGGCCAATTGGTGATCTTTATTCATATGGGTGATAACGCGCTTTGAGTGATCGCTCATTCTTGCTTAAAAATCCAAGGGAGAAGCTCAATTGAGATGGGGTTGTTGTATCTTCGCAGGAAAGATGGAGATTATATAGTATACATGTGACATGCGGCTCTTTTCTTGGAAACGGTCGGCCCCGCGGGTCGGACCTTTAGGAGAGCAAAAGGCTGCTCAACAAAGCTCAAGCACTTTATTCGTGTTCTGCCGGCCTTAAGTGTAGGTTATTAAAGACCACACAAGAGACGCAACCTTTTCGTCTTGAGGCCTTTCTACTTTAGTGGATTTAAGAGCGTATGCGAGACCGACGAATGCGACCGTTATCTCCGCAGCTTATTGCCACCATAGTCTCGGAGATCATCTGTACCCTAGGCTTGTGATATTCTCCTCGTTTCTTATAGTTCTTTTCCGTGTCAATTACCATGTGCCATTAAATGATGTGAGGATTTCGATTTTTTTTTCGACTGTTAAAAACCCATGTCCGATTTTGCACATCCTGTAGTAAAATGCGGTGAAAATAGAAAACAAGAGAGCTGTGGTTTCTATCTTAAAATTTGGCAAGACATTAAAAAATCAACAAATGACAATCAAGTGATATAAAATACGCAATTGGTTTCACAGTGAGGGTTGTATCGAGGTTTTCACATTGAATGATTTTATGATTGAAAATGAAAGATTACCCTCTCATAGTCTTGATCAATTCACTATGAAGTAACATGAAAATGATACTCACATGAGGTGACAAAGGAATGAAATGCATATCTGGAGTTTACTGTTTGGTAAGATTCAAATGTTATACATTTGTCAGGTCTATACATTCCGATTGATCCAGCGTCTCCTCTGATCCTTTAGCCTTTGAAGAAGGCAGTCTCAGCAACCATCGTCTATTTCCTATATTTTCAAAGTAGCTTTCATTAGTTACACAGCGTTGTTGCGATAAAACTCTGGGCGAGTAGAACATAGCACCCTCGTACTCCTCGTTATCAATCCTTGATGACACGCTTTCCCAGCTGCCAAAATTGAATATTTTACCCCTCTCCACATAGTCAACTCTTCGGCTCTTTGCTAGAGGAAAATAACTTACTTTGGTACTCACTTGCATTTGCACTTTTCCGCCCTTTGAAGCAGTACAAATTATCGCCTCGGTCAAGGTGACATCAACACCATAGACAGAACTTAACCCTGTTTTGAGACCGACAGTCAAAAGTTTGCTCGACATTCTCAGATTGACAGACACAGCGATTCCAAACCCATCGGTTAACTCTCTCTCCACGGAGCCAGAGTCACTGTTGTGCTCAGCTGAAACTGTAACAAGAGGGAAATGATCAATCGAGATATCATCACTTTTAGCCCCCAAACTTACTTCTGTCAACCTAACATCAGGCTTCCAGCCAAGCCAAACTTTCCATTTTGCTGGCTCCACTCTTTCATCAAAAATGAAAACCGAATTTGTATCTTCAATATACAAAGCAGTCGTATTGGCAATAATAGGATTTCGTGTCATAACGAAGTTACGCCAAAATGTCGAGTCTTTCAAATCTTCAAGGCTCTTAAATGTTCTCGCTTGGGGAACGAGGCCATCATCATGGAACAGTGCAACAACAAAGTGGGACAATATCGTCACAAGGTAGATGAGCCAGTATGCCATGGATGCTTGTTTAACAGCTTTTAGAAAAACAACGACTTTATATTCTCAGAGGTCATGTGTTATATGAGAATATCAGGAAAGTTGAACTCTCAATGCCTGGCGCATGGCCTGAAGAAAAGCAACAAGCTCTCCGTGCAGATTGAGTTCCTTCTGTATTCTAAGAACGACATCTTTCGGCAAACTTGGATTGGTAAGACCAATTTTATAATCCTGTTCAGCAACAGAAAGTTCACACCAAACCTCACGATCAACGTCAACGGGGTCAACATTAACAAACTTAAACTTGAGCAAGTCGATATCTACAGCCTCGATCCGTAGACCAAGGTACTGCTCGAACTTCGTGAGTTCCTCGGAATCTTTCAGTGCTTGCTTTCCTAGCGCAGCATGTGTATTGTTAAAAGCTTCCTCTAGCTCTCCAACTTCCTTTCTCATACTGTCCACGTCTTTCTGTAGCTGGACTTTGGCGGCTTTCCTGCTTTCCAGTTGGTTTGTGAGTGCGTCGACCTTCTCTTGCTTCGTTTGAAGGCCGCGAATTGATTGCGTTATTAGAGTTTCCGTCTTCTCGACCTTCTCATTTGTTGCAGTTATTTCAACCTGAAGCGACTTAACACGCTTTTCGAGTTCCTTCACTTTGTTCACATGTTGCAGCTTGGTCGTCAGGATATTCAGTCTGTGTTGAAGTGAGAATGCTTGGAAGCGCTGGATAAACTCATGCATTTCCTTGCGGACCGCATCGAACTCCTGTATTGCGGAAGCTGACACACTCATCCTCACCGTTTAATGATGTTTTGATTCCCCTAAATGTACGTTGAAGCGGACTGCACATGACGTAATCTTGATGACTGGCTTAAAGTAGATATGCACCGCGCCGGTTGCGAAGAGATTGTTCCAGTTATTCCGTCGAATATTTCATAAAGGAGGACCAGATTTTCTCACAGAATCCCCATCTTAACCACTTATCAATCTCGCATACTCAGACGACAACCAAAAAGATTTAAAAAGAAATTTAGTGACTTGTGCATCGTTCTGCTGCTGACAGGTTATGTATGTGCACCGAAGTTTTTGGGTAGACGAGGAGGAGTTACAACAAGTCAGGGAATTAGAAATATGACGAGATTTGACTGTAGAAATGCTCTGAATATTTATATTTGCTTGCATTCACTTAAAAAAATGCCACATATTTACGTTCTTTTTAAACCAATCTCGTGGGTGACGATGATTTGCTAAAATAAGTATTTATCTCCGTACAGGATACATAAACAGTCTTTATCACACACCCGGAAACAACCTCTAACAGTATATTCGCCCTTACTCTTTCCAAGAGTTCCAGTCGTTAACATAAGATGGAAAAGCATCAGGTGAGACTCCTAACGCTAAATGCCTGGGGTCTCAAATACATCTCAAAGCATAGAAAGGCCAGGCTTCGGTGGATAGCAAACCAATTGGCCGTTACGGATTACGATATAGTGGCTCTTCAGGAGGTCTGGGTTGAGGAAGACTGGCTTTACATCGATGAAAAGTGTCGGGCCCAGTATCCATACCGTCGTTTATTTCGTTCCGGTATAATTGCGGGCCCTGGTTTGGCCATTCTCCTGAAGATCCCTATCAACAACTCGTTTCTTTACAGGTTCCCTATTAATGGAAGACCTAGTGCATTTTTTAGAGGTGACTGGCTCGTGGGAAAATCCATAGCCGTCACAATTTTAGAGCCAATCACTCCACAAACACCCCCCATCGCTCTTCTTAATTCACACATGCATGCTCCGTACGCTTCTCTGGGTGATGCAGCTTACTCCACCCACAGAGCTTGCCAGGCGTGGGATATGGCCAAATTAGTAAAAACTTTAAAGAAGGCAAATTATGCTGTCATTCAGGTTGGTGACCTTAATTCGAAGCCAAACCTGTTGCCTTACAAGCTATTCACTATGGAAGGTGGGTTAGCAGACTCGTGGGAGATTCTTCAAGGCGAAAATAATCCCCTGCCACAGGAAATCGCTTGTATGTCGCCACAGGATCAAATCCTCAAGGCCGGCGTGACTTGCAACTCCGTCTTCAACACGTGGCACCCTAATCGCCAACCTCATGAGGCATGCCGTTTGGACTACGTCCTCATCGATTCTCAAACTCTCACCCCAGTGCTGGCTGCAGTAAGATTTACGGAGTTGCTCCCCCCTCCAATTTCATGCTCGGCCTCTGACCATTTTGCTTTTGAGGTGAACCTTGTGGTAAGCCAGAGGGATAGAACGATCCACCACGATGATCATGGAAGTGCAGAATTACGCAAGTTGTACGAGGACGCACACGATGAAATCACTGAATATCTTTCCAAAACCATCCCTTTTCAGGCTACATGGCGTAAGTATCACTTTTTAACCTCCATCCTTCTTGTTATCGCCATTCATATTGGCATGACTTTTGCTGCCCAAAAACAAGCCTGGTCTTCCATCCTTCTTTCGCTTACAAGCACTCTAATTGCAGTTACTGGCGTGTTGAATGGTTTAATTTGGGGCTTTGGTGTACGTTCAGAGCTGCGTGCCCTTCAAGAGGTTCGTATGGAGGTGGAGGATGCAATGAGAGGCATCGAAAGGTTACAGGCAAGCAAAGAGTGATGTTTATTTATTCACTTACTCACTGAAAGTGTGCTATTCACATACTTAATAATATTTAATATACTGTTTTCAGTCAATACGAGGGGCGTATTTCTTTACTTACTTAGCCTCTGCTGCTCAAGTCGCAGAATTGAGGGGCTACACACCTTTCTATATATACGTGACAAGCCAACTCAATGATTCAGTAGGTACATCATGGTTAAGTTGCAATCGCCTGATTGCCACAGAGGAAACGTCCAGCCACATTTCTAAATTTGCCTTTCTGCAATGGCTGCGAAAAATGCCAGAATTTAATCTCTTAATCAATATGGCAGTTCCAATCGACGACAGTTTAGACCTTCCTTTTTCATGTCAATTTTTCGACCAAAAACTTCACTTGTACTTTCCGATGGCAGAATACTGATTTGATGTACTCCAACCTGGTAGAGAGGACACTTTGCGCCATCGCTGAAACTCTCCTTCATTGACTCACCTTGGATAACCTCGACACCTATCAAACAGATTTAGCGCATGCATTGTGGTATTTCCCTTCTCTTAATTCTAAATTCATTACCGCTCTTGAAGGTAAACAAAATACCCACACGATTTTCTTCTGCGATGCTCAAATAGATGTACAAATTGCCAGGCAAGCGAACACGGCGGCCAACAATCAAACAGCCATTGCTGGAAGTCGTAAGTTTCGGCAACACAGTGATTTTCAACATTAAAGCTGCAACGTTGATAAGTCATACGATAGGAAGTGTTTCACTCACGGCACCGTGATTTTGATGAAGTCTCTCAAGAGTCTCACAAAGATTCTGTCGAGGTCGCCTTAAAGAGAAGAAAGGATTTTTTTTGTTATTCCTCTTTGTAGCAAAAACCTAGTCGCTGTAGGTAAACAAGCCTATTAACAAACTCATGTTGTGGACACTATTGCATTACTTCAGCGCATCTGCCAAACTTACCCAGTACTAGATGCTTTCATGGTTATGCTGAACCAATTTTATATATTTATACCTGATCGAGAGCAAAATGGAAAAGTTGAATGCCTCATAGTCTTGGCCAACGACGCAAAAAATATTCTAAAATTTCAAAGGGTATTTAGGAGCTTGTAAAATCTGTGGTGGCTTTTTTGACCTGTCTTTGACTTTGTGCTATATTTAAATTCTTAAAAAAATTATACTAAAAGAAGAAAGTATTAATTGTGCGCTCAATATTTCAGACTGATATATTCTGCCCACAATTCAGCCATGTTTCGGGCGTGTGGTCTAGTGGTATGATTCTCGCTTTGGGCGACGGCTCGGTACACCGAACCGACATACAAACATGCGAGAGGCCCTGGGTTCAATTCCCAGCTCGCCCCTTTTTTTCTAGTCATGAATTTTTTTTTTCGACACCCTTTGAATCCGCAGACTCTGTCTCAGCCGCGCCTGGAGTGTTCCTGGAGCATTTGTAAGCAACATTGTTAGACGTACGGTAGAGATGTTTTGAGGGGGCGTACGGCGGAACCACCGCAGCGGCGCCGTAAAAGAAAGCTCGTATTTGGTTTGCGCGCAGTCGTGACTCATACATCAGACTAAGTTCGTGATACTCGACTGGATAAGACATGTAACGGGCCCAATGGTCTAGGTTTTGAGTTGCTTGAGCGGGGGAATTTCGAGAGCTGCCTTGATAAGATTTGTTTGATTCGAGACTCTTGCAACGCAATCGAGCGATTCCCTGTCGTGGGACCCTCAATTGCAAGAGTTAGGCACCTTCGTAAATTGTCGAGTGTCTTTTCGAAGCTCTGAGAATTCTAATCCAGCTCGTAAATCATCAGTATCTTTGTAGTGGCAAACCGAATTAAGCGGTGGTGACTGTACTGTGTTGCGGTTTTCCTCCCCATCAGGTGGGCTGCAGCATCCTCTCTACCGGATAGCGTCCTCACACCAAGATAGTACTCGTGGAAGTAAGAAGTGGCTAAATCTGGAGAATACACAATTGGTACTGTGCAAGATTTATTGCTAAAGCCTCCCAATATGTGTCAGCTGAATCGGCAGGAAAGACTGCTGCTTGACTTGACAGGGTGCACACACACCTGAAGTTAAACAATTTGTCATCAACCTTGCAATTTGTGGGGATGAGATCATATCGAGTATTTAAAAGAATCAATTCTCTTTAATTTTATTCTTCTAAATTTTCATAAATTGTACTCAATTTATACAATGTCTAAGAAATCATCTTCTTTCGATTCAGAGACTCGCTCCATTGCAAGCACGCTATCACTGGTAAAGTCGAGAACGCTCAATAAATTGAAGGTCTTCAATAGGAACTCGACTTCTTATCCACGGAAGTACGATGAAAAGTCCAACGACTCCGTTGAAGCAAAGGCTACGTATATGGCTATCCGTTGACGTTTTCATACTCATGAATAAAACAATTTACTGAAAATCTAGCGTAGGTCGGGCTTATACCGGCTCGCAAGTAGCTATAGAATCAATTATCTTGTTATTGTAGGAAGCTGATTTGTTAATGCAAACAAGCTCTTCGTCTGTGGGGTTTTGCGGTGTATTCAAACTCAATTTGCATGAGCGGATTTATTCCAGGTTAGTTTGTACATTAAAAGCTCATGATTCTATGGGTATCACACATGCTTCTCAAAGCATGACTCATTTAATAGAGCCTCCCAACAAGCCATCCCAAGATGATCTTCACGATTTCTTGCAATTCTTTCAAATCCACTAGGATCTGGCTCAAGGCGCATCCCAACTGATTGACCAAGGTACCTGCGTCCTCTTCTATCAAGAATTGCATTGCGTTTTTATACAAATCAATGTAACAAGATTCTTGTGAGTCTGTGAAATATATGGTCTCATCGTTGTGTTCCCGAAAATTCTCCTCAATATCATCCACATGGGCATCAAAGTACGCAGCCTCTTCCATCAGTGTGATTGTTTCAGAGGCGTTCGCCTGCCAAAACAACTTCTTCTCCCTGACTTTGTTTTCAAATTGATAGAGGTCTTTCAACAACCCGGCGCAGTCAGCATAGCTTTCATGCAATTGTGAATTGAAGTCTTCCAAGCCTTCGTGTAAAATATGCTCATTTTCTTCATCAAAGAGTCTAATTGCTCTAACAGCCAATGCCAGAAGTCTTTGGAGCCGATTGGTGAACTGCTTACATGAGGAACACGTTACTGTGATCAAGTATTCCACGTTCTCAGCGATTATACCAACGTATTTGGAACCATGCCTATACAAGTCATGAAACGCAGATGGAGAAACGACATTACCTTTCGCTATCTCTGTGGACAAGGCGTCCACGATCACGAGGAACTTTCTGGGCGGCGTCTCTACCGAAAGACCGAGAATACGAGGTGACTCAAACCTCTCTTCACGAAGAAGGATGGACTTACAAGGGTTCGCTTCACAGAGACTGCAGCTCTCACCACTGAGCTCTGCGTTGATTGGAGCCTGAGGATTGAATTCCCTAACCATAGGCTCACCGAAGATGACCTCACTAGTACCACCTTGCGCAGCCTCCTTACCTATCCTATAATTATAGATGTTGATTTCGAACTTTCTTAGGCTTCGATAAGACCGAAAGTTGAAGGAGATGGTCCCCACAGTGGGATCGGCACTGGAGGTTAAAGTATCACGATTATGGGGATTGCTATTACTCCGTGCGAAGTATCCTTCCGCATCCTCTTCATCATCGGAATCAGAAAGTTCGAAGGTTATCTTTCTCGTGAACAACGACCCTGTGTCCTCGGTATCGTCTTGCTGAACGAATACAAGACTATCGTCTAGCTCTTGCTCCGAGTCTTTTTCTAAATTGGAACCCAACAGCACATCAACGTCGTTATCCTCTTCCATAGGGTGGTTCTTGCCGAGTAAATGCTGATTTGAATCCATATCACGAGCAAATAAGATGTAAGTTCAAAAAAAATATATATATATATATATATATATACAAAGAAAAAGATTTCATGGCTGACGAAAGTCCATTGTGCCATTACTTTCAGCGCTGGAGTTACTTTAATTACATGACGCGGCGAATTTGATCGAACTGGGGAGGCAGTGAGGTTTCACGCATCCATCAATATATAAGCAGCAAGAAAATTTGAAAAGGAAAGAAAAACAAAGAAGAAAAACAAAAAAAAACAAAAAAAAAAAAGCCTACTACAGGGTTCGCCTCAGAACTCTTCGACTAGTACCCAACTTTTCCAACAGAAGCCATTTTGCACCCATTCCTGCACGAAAAACACGTAGGCGAGGGAGCCCAAAATCACCAAGCTGTCAAGTACCTACTCTTGACATCAACAGTTTCACCATTCCGATGCAGCCAATCCTCCTCAAACCCCTTTTTGTATTCATTCTCGCAAACATTGTGTCTGCTAGCATATTTGATTTTTTTCAGAATCAGTTTCATCACGGGTCTGAAGAGCCAGCTTCATACGAGCAAAAGGTGCTAGACAACCAGTGCGAGAAATATTTGTGTCCTGACACACTAGAGTGTGTTTCGAGCCCGAAAAAGTGTCCTTGTCCTTTCCCATCGTCACAGATGAGATGTCCCTTACCTAACGGCAACTTCATTTGCATCTCGAAGCCCGCAGGCGACTTTGGAGGTAAGTATGACGATCCTGAGAAGAACTTTAAGGTTGATGCTAATAGTAACGATATTAGGGACTGCGGCTGGGTTAAAAGAGCTTGGAATGGTAAATTATAAGTATTAATAATACGTGCTTGGATATTTTGTGTAGACCTCGAAATCATGAGACACAGATGGCAGGTGACAAGCAGTATAGTAGCAACAGGATCGCAGTACTCGAAGCTTAATGGCGATTTTTCGATTTCAGGTGAATTCACTCGCCATACTTTCACCGCATCTAGAGAAGGCTCTGAGAATTTGATGTAGAGAAAGAAAGAAGAAGAAGAAGAAGAAAAAAAAAAAAGCTTTTGATAACGCTTTTGGGCGAACAATGCTAATGCTCGGATTAATACGGCAAGAATGAATCGAGGCTTGCGAAGGTCAGAGGACCCTGTTTTGGTGAGAAGAGAATTTCTTTTTCTACGAGGGTCGTTAAAACAAACTACGTAGTCACTGAGAATTGAGGTTGCACCCAGACCGGCTAATGTTCTTAAGTAGAATTGATTGTATGAGTATATGATGATCTGTGAACATTTTCCTTAAGGAATTAGCACTTTTGGGTGACGTCAGTAAGCGAAGCAGACTATGCCTTGTACTGCATAGCTGTGGCCGGTAAAAAAAGAAATTGAAGGGTTGAAAAATATTAATAGAAAAAAAAAGTAAATTACATCTAAAATAAAATTACCGAAGCCAAAATCATTCTGGTGACAGATTGAGCACAACCAGTTTATTCCTTCGGAAATCTCCCTCGAGACCACACCAAACTGCTCCTTTTGTTCTCATGTCGCATGACAATTTCCCCATACTTTCACCTTCTGGAGTGAAGGAAATGGAGAAACCTTGCCAGCTCGCACTGCATGCAGTACAAGTCATGGAACAGGCCACACTAAAAAGATGGGAAGTCAGCAATCATTGGAAGAACATTCTTAGCAACAAAAAAAAAAAAACAACCTCCAGCTTACATTTCATATCACTTGGCTGTGCTCATTTCCCGACACGAAAGTCCAAATTACGGGCTTTTCACAACTTTGCCGCAAAGCGTATACCGCGGTTGCACAAGACTCTTTTGCTGGAGCCACTTTGCATTACTCCATTGGTCTCCGGTGCGGCCCCGATGGAAGCAACAAACAAGGATACAAATATTTGCAGACTACAACCGTCTAGTATAGATCAGGCCATCTCATCGAGAGAAACGTCCTAACACTGGAGTTTTGCATGCTTTCCTTTGTTCTTTTTCTTTTTTGCTTCTATTGGGGACCGGTCGCAGCCAAGGCTCCCCTGCATTCTCTTTCCTGCCGTTCACCTTCCTTTTTCTAGCTCCCTCACTCACTCCTCACGTCATATATAACACGACGAGTGTCCTTTTGAAGCAAGACCAAAAATCCGATTTTTTTTTCTTCTACTTTCCTTTTTCTTTTCAGGTTTATTATTGCCACCTCACTATGACTATTTCGATATCGGAGAGCGCCTACGACAGAAGAAGACTGATATGTCTGGACCGCCGCAGGTCTCTCAGCTCTAACTACAAGTGCTTCCAGAACTACTACAACGCTCTCAAGTACCTCCAACCGAAGCCAACTTACATCTCGAACGTAAGGTCTTCGGTCAACCACTGGCAACTCAGGGACTTGGTGCAAGTGGATGCTCAGACTGGATCCGTCTACTACACACTAGACGATTCCATCAGGGCGCTACTGGTGTTTCCCTTGTGGGAGGAGTCATTAAGGTCGTACGACTATTTGAGCCTACCGTACTTTCCAAGATGTTTCAACCACAGCGCTGGCGGGCATGTGGTTGCCGGTGGAGTGATCACGTCGCTGTCGAAAGTGTTCTCGATGGATATCCCCGATTTAACTAAATCGATCCCTGGTACATCCCACAGACTGCCTAAGGGCTTGTTCTCGTTCTACTCCCCATACACTGATGGCGATCTCACATACAAGCTTGGTGAAATGATCAACAATGCTGTTACGGTGTATCCAAACTATCCTGGTGGGGATAATCACTTTACGTCATATGTCTGCAATAACGACTCCAATTTATACATTTTGGACATTGCCAACAGCAGAGTCACTGCAGACCGTAAATTTGTATGTGAGAACAACACATCCCTCAACAATGTGCATCAGCTGCCTGACGGTAGACTTCTAACTGCCACGGGTGACTCCAGCTCCATCTTTTTGCTCGATCCAAAATCACCAAATCCACGAATCGAAGTTATTAAAACTTCATATGACTCTGGTTTTGGTATCTCATATCACAACAACGAAAACACATTGGCCGTGGCTTTCCAGGAAGGCGCCTGCTTGCTTTATGATTTGCGTAAAGCCACTCAAGATCCTCTCTTTGAGGTGAAGTCCACGAGGCCAGGTCACCAATCTGGCGCCTTCAGGTGTTGCAAGTTCTTGCACACCGCCATTCAGGACTTACTTGTCATTTCAGAGCATGTTGGAAGGGTTCATCTTGTCGATTTACGTGATCTCGACCAGGATAACCAACAAGTGCTAGTGTTCCCCTTTGCATTAGACCAGTATGGTCGCCATAAGCACGAGAGGCTCAATGTGCGCGAGAAGCTCATGAACTCACAAAGAAAGCACAGTTTTGGAGGTAATTATGAGGAAGCAGAAGAAAAGAACGTTGAAAAACACAAGCGTTTCGAGATTTTTGACGAGTCACTGTCCCACTTTTCCGCTCCCTTGGTCTACGACTATCACTATCTTGCAGAGGAGAACCCCAAGCTTTTTAAGGACTATGTGTATCAGCCTCAGCCCATGCCAGTCTGTAAGGATGATGATGGCAAGGTTGCGCCTCCAGAACTCAACCATCCGCAGTGGAACTCTACGCCAAGCTCAGTGAACCAAGAAACATTGCAAGACGGTTCAACTCACCAACCTCATCACCGTCACAACCTGCAAGCTTTGGATCCTCACGATGTCAGACTGCGCTTGGATGTTGAGGCTGGCCAAGGACTGTCTCATGATGTGGAGATGACTGATGCGACGCCACACTCTTCCCACCGTTATTCGTGCCACGACTCGTACCAGCAGTCGGTTAATCATATCCACGGTGAGATGGAGTTGTCTGGATTGGACTGGCTCGAGAATCAGTTGTATATTGGCTGCGAAGATGGCGGTATTGTTACTTGGGACATCAACGTACGGGCACGCCGAAGTATTGGCAGCTTCTCTTACGTTTAGACGCCCAATCGACCCACCGTCCCAAAATTCACCTCCCTCATGACTTGCTGAACGATTTCACGACTATATAGGTTTTCACGAAAAAATGTAACGATGTATGACCTACACAATTTGATGCTAGCAACTTTTTGCACCCATCACAGTAACTAACTATGGCGCGACGCGATTGTATTCTTTTGTTTTGGGAGCACGTGACCGTGAACCCAATCCAGAGCAGAACCTCCATTTCTATATAGCATCTCCATAGACAAATAGCACCAAAACAAAACCGCCAGATGTATATAAACCCTTCCGAGTATGGCCAGGTGTTTTCAGAAATCAAACGAACCTCCCTGTCCCATTCAACGTGCAAACTCATCTTGTTTGTTTCTTGTCTCAACATAGACAGCATATGTACGGCGAAGATACTCAGTATAGTGCTCAAGAAGAACCTTATTCAGTATCAGTTGATCCCCGTCGCTGGGTATGCCGATCTTAAAGGTCACTATCAAAAGCTAGATTCTGAAGTGACCAATGTTGTGCTCATTGGATGTGGTGCAATGATTGACATTGAGTCTTTTTTTGAGATAGATCCAAACGACTATGTGATCGAGAGCGAAACACTGCCGACGATAAACTCGGAAGATCTCGATTTCAAGGACCAAGGGCCTTCATTCAGCAGAAAAATCTACGTCTTGGACGGGAATAGGCCATGGAATTTGGACAACATCTTCGGGTCTCAGATGGTCGTCTGCTTCGACGACGGGTACATCGATGAAAACTTGCAGAAGGAACGTGAGAGTTTCAAGGTTCTAGTAGACGCCTCAGATCATGAGACAAGTGACGAGTCTAGTGGGGAGGACTCCGATGAACACGAGGTGATTGAAGATGAAGAGAGCGATGAAGGCGCGTTTCAGGAAGATTCAGATGGGTCTGGAGAGAGTAGAAAACGTCGTCGAGAAGAAGGAGAGATGAAGCGGTTACGAAAGCAGCGAAGGAAAGAGCTCAGTACCAGTGAGAATATCATTGAGTCTTACTACAACCAAGGAACGGCCATTCTCACCGCCACCACTGCTTTAATTTATGCATTGCTTTCTACCATTGGTGAGACGAGCATGGAAAATCTCTGGCTCTCCATCATCGGCGCTTCTTCTCTAGATAGACTTCACCCAGAGGTCTACGATAAGATTCAGCCTCTTTTTCAAGAGGAAGTACATCGTTTGACGCCTACGAACGTTAGCACTGAGCGCACGGCTGATTCAACTGCTTTGACAATTGATAAGGACTACCACTTGTTCTTATTGCGCCATTGGACCCTTTACGACTCCTTCTTTTACTCATCGATGGTGAACTCAAAACTCAATCTCTGGACTGATGATGGAAGAAAAAAGCTACACAAACTCTTTGCGAAAATGGGCATCTCCCTTTCGGTAGCTCAACAGAAATGGCTTTATATGGATATCACAGTGAAAAAAAACTTGCCCGTCATCTTCAACAAGTACCTCCCTCTTTATGGACTCGAAGGAATTGTCAGGGAAGGCTTCATCCGAACCTTTGGATTTGTCGGACAGCTATCTGCAATGGAGTGTGTTGATGCACTTGCGGCTTTATTAGAGAGCGATGATCGTTTTGGAGGTAATGGAAAAGATCACAACAAAGATGAAGATATCAACGAGAGAATAGAGGAAAAAGAGAAGCTTTGGGTCAATAACTTCTGGCTGTCGTGGGATGCGCTCAACATGAATAGCCACAGCGCCTCTTCCCGTGTTGTTTCCTCAAACACTAACAGCTTGACGAATGCCCTCAACATCAAGAAGTTGAAGGGCTATGACTTATTGATGCGTGGTCTAGAAAAAGCAAAAGAAGTTCAGCAAATTATCTTCCGAACAGGTATGTCAGTCTTAGAGAGAAAGCTCATGAAAAACTTGCGGCTTTATCGACTCTGTGTGCTCAATGACGGATCTATCCCCGATTTAGCCATGTTCAATAACCCACTTATACTTACGAAATTGGGAAATTGGCTTCTTGAGAATATAAACGAAATTGAGTTTCTGATGCTTGCCACAAAAGGCGATAAATCATTTGCCAATGCTCTTAAGCCTTTAGTGCTTGCAAGTTTGGATCCTGCGTCTGATACATATCTTGTGATTGGGCTCGCTCCCAAATATCCCAGAGGACTCGACAACTCAGCAAGAGCTAAGATTGCTCAAAACACAAAAGATAAACCATACCAGCACGACTTTACTTTCATGACTCGCTTAAATACCTTCAGCGTTGCTTTCCAACGTGTGGCAGCCTCATCCGACGCCAAAGTGAGAATCAACAGCTTTGAATCTTCAATTATTGAGATCCGTAAAGACGATCTTCTGCCTTTCCTTGAAAAACTAACATTGAGTGGATTGATTTGAGGCCCCAAAAATACCAATCAAGTCGTTGGTGCACGCGACATCTGCGCTCGATGCATTCGGCTTATCGTAGTGCATCGTGACTCCTTAAGCGCAAATCTGGTGATCTGTAATAATCAACGTAAACCACTGTTATGACGCAGATCGTGGTCGTTGGGTATGTCATTTTACTTCCAGATATTCTCCTTATAGCTCGATGCTAACTTCAGGGCTGGCATCATTGGCCTATACACTGTTTTTGAGCTCATTGAACGTGGAATTGATCCACATACAATAACCATCATAGCGGAATTCTTTCCGGGAGACCAATCCATTCACTACGCATCGCCATACGCTGGCGCCTACTACACTCCATTCGTTGACACTGTCGATTTCGCTCGTTACACTTACGAGCGCTTTAATGAAATAGTCGCTTTCATTGGACACGATCGTCCAGGAATAACGAAGACACCTACAGTGGAGCATTTTGCGGAACAGATTCGCGAGGAAGAGGTTGTTGACATAGTGCGCTTCATTCCAGACCTAAAGTTGGGAAGATCTGATATTCTTGGCTGCAAGTCCCAAGCGTCATTCACGGGTATCACATTTAATCCCCCATTGCTAACTGCTTCATTATTTGAAAGATTTAAGACGTTGGGCGTCAAGGCAAGAAGACATAAGTTAAAGAGACTCGAAGACGTGATTGAAAATAGTGTAACGGCTGTCTTCAATTGTTCCGGCCTTGGTGCAGCTTTACTTGCGGACGATGACAAAGTCTATCCCACGAGAGGCCAAGCTGTTGTTATACGTGATTCAACAATCGACAAAGCAGTTGCCGCATGGACGACAAGTAGCTCTACCTATGTTATACCTCGTCCATTTTCAGGTACACACGAGGTAATTTTGGGTGGATTTTATCAACCAAACGTTTCAACGCCTGATACTTTCGGAGAAGACACCGAAGACATCATCGACAGGACTTCGAAAATCTACCCGCATCTTCTCCACAAAAAGTCACGCGCTGATTTGGAGATCATGAGAGTCGTTGTTGGCTTGAGGCCATCGAGGGAGGGAGGTGCAAGGGTTGAGCAGGATCTCACAAAAAATGTTCCGATATATCACAACTATGGCGCTGGTGGCCTGGGTTTCATCAATGGCCTTGGAATGGCTAATAAATGTGTGGAGCTCTATTTAAATAACAAAGATACTTAATCTCGTCATTATTGTACGCTGCACTAGCCTTAACGAGAAATCTCAATTAGACCTTGTTCGTATTGAACTCCATGAGAGTAGTAGAATGTTCGATATGACGTCCCTCAGTCTGCTTAGCAGTATCTGCTTTGAACAATCCTTGATGCTCTTTCATGACTTCCTCCGCACCTCTTCTTGCCTCCTTGATAACAACAGAGTGAGCGATGCGGGGAGGAAGGTTCTTGTTGAATAATCTATCCATGTCCTCTAAGGCAATCCCCTTCGTTTCGGGGATGCAGAAGTACACAAATGGTACCGATAGAACTGCCAATGCTGCAAAGAAAAAATAAATGCCGTAATCCATAGCTCTAATCATGTCGGATGTAAAACGACTCATGATAAAGATGGGAACCCAAGAAACAGCCGCGTTGATCGCTTGCACAAACGACCGAATGTTTTGATCAAATACCTCAGAGCCGACAACAAAAGGTCCGCCAGACCATGCAAGAATAAAAGATGCAATCCAAAGGTACATCATCACGATAGCAGCAGTGCCGCCAGGACCAGCCTCGACGCCAGGTTGCGTAGGATCGTTGACCTTGAGGTAGGAACCTATGTACCAAAAACAAATAGAACACACAGTGGAGGAACACATGAATGCCTTTCTTCTTCCAAACGAATCCACGATAAAAAGAATGTATATGAAGGTACAGACAAACTTGACCACACCAAACATGCCCGTCGAGAAAAGAGTAGCATTCGTGCCATCCACACCCAAGCTAGCGAAAATCTTGGGAGAGTAGTAATTGATGGATTGAATTCCCAAGAAGTTCTGGAAGATGAATAGAGAACATGTAAGGCATAAGCGGTAAAGAATTTTGCGGTCTTTGCTCAAGAAGACCTGCTTAAAAGGATCGGTTATTCCAAGGCCAACGTTATTGCGCTGATACTCAATAGACTCCTTGACTTGGTTTACCTCATAAACAATGTATTCGTCATCTTCCCGAAGATTTCTGAACCAAGACAAATTGTTTATAGCTTCATCATGCTTGTTGACTGAAAAAAGCCACCGGGGACTTTCCTTCATGATCACGCTTCCAACGAGGAACATGCCGCTTGGAACGAGCTGAATTGCAAATGGAATAAACCATTGTTTTGTGCTAGGCGTGACGTGCGAGTCGATACCATAGTTGATCCAAAAGCCAACCAAGTCGCCTACACGCCAGCCGATTTCGTACAATGCGATGATTCTTCCTCTTATGGCAGGGGGACTAATTTCCGAAAGATAAACCGGCGTTAGGTTTGTAGAGAATCCGACTGCAAGACCAGCAAGCACTCTTCCCACATAAATAGGAGCTAACCCATTCTTCGATGACGCCGCCAACATGATAGCAGAGCCCACGGTGATGGTGACGGCCGCAATAATGAGCGAGATACGTCTTCCCCAGTAGTATGAGAAAGGGTAGGAGAACAAAGCTCCGAAGAAACAGCCGGCATGAAATACAGAGATGATATTAGAGATGATATAGTCGGCATGAGAACTAGTCATTTTGTCGAGGCCAAACTCTTCTCTGAACGAGTTCAACGCTACCGTTCCACCGATGAACCCGCCATCGTAACCAATAATGATAGCTGCAGCAGAAGCAATGAGAGCTGTGCCATATATTCTCCAGTTATAGACAGCTGATGGAGTTGGCCGCTCCTCATACTTTTCAAACAACTTCTTCAACAATAAGATGTCTTTGACCTCCTTCCAGACCAGTTTGTGACCTTCATTGTCACTTTTCATTTCAACTTCGAAGCTGGAGCTCAGTATTGACTGGATGTCAAGCTTTGAGACATGGTCCGAGCCAGAGATGTCCGAATCAACGTGCAGATTAACCTTAACCATGAGCTAGTGCTGCAAAGTAATGATGGGTAAGAATATAAAATTCTGAGCACCACAAGGGACGAAGATCGCCCACACCTTATATAGAAAACCTCAGTCGCTCAACAAGGATATTGGGAGAAACTCAAGAAGGTGGAGAAAGGTGTGTCTTAGAAAAGGTCCGATGCAGATTCTTGTACAGGTCCTGTACAAACTTTTAGTTTCTCCGATCTATACCTTTTCGCTTTAGTCCCCAAGGACCCGTTTAAACAAGCTTTTGGAAAATCTCGATCTTCACTGAGCAGTTTGTGACGCTTAGCTTTCGAAAGAATTACAATCACATCCATCCCCATCATCAAGGAACTGTTTGGGACAGTTGAATGACCTAAACATGGGTGCGCGACCGAAGCTCCACCAGATTGTGACGTTTTACGATGCGCCCCCACAAAGAACGGTCGAACCCCTTGACAAGGAGGGCAGATATGGGCTAAGTATGGATGAATTATTGGTCGGATCGAGATCCCCCACGATCAAATGGCCCACATGATGGGGAGATCCCCCAATTTCGGTGGAGGAGCCAGTGCTTTTTTCTGAGGTACCCCCACGAAATTCGATACTGCCTCCACGCTAGTTGGGGGATCCAGACGGCCAACTACCCACACCACGACGACAAAAGTTCGTAAACGTCCCAACCCCACGGGGTTATCGCATTTTTGTTGCGCTTAGTCAAAGCCGAATTCACCCAATTCTTTCTCGAGCTCCAGCCTGCGCTTTTCTAGCTCACTGATATTATCTGAAAGTGCTGGGATCTCATCAAATCTTCTTCCTTTTTTGGCATCGTCAATTTGCAGCTCTACCAAGAATTTCTGCTCACTTACAACCATAAGTTCCTCTCGTAACTCCCTTATTTGTTTCTTTGTGAGCCTTGGCTTTTGGTCGACTGGGCTAGCTGACGAAGACACTGGTGATGTCACTGTATTTGAAGACACTGAAATCCCTCCAAGCTGACCAGACAATCGCTCCCTTTCCAAATTCAGAAAGGAATCATTAGTACGTTTGAATTGAAGTAATGAATCTTGCAAGAAATTAATCATCAGCTTGTACATATTTGAAACGAGTGTCGGATTTGTCACGGGTACATGCTTTTTTGTCTGAGGGTCAAGACGAAAGGCCCGTCGTCTAAAGGATGCAGTGACTGTTTCAAAATCCTTGAGATATTTCATGAGTTTCGCTCGTAACCTATTCGTTTGCTCATTCTGACGATCAAGGTTTTCCAGCACCATCGCTTCATATCGCGGCATGCTATGTGATATATTTTGTTTTAGGATTAAAAGCTCGTTGTAAGTTGCGAATATTGTGTCAGCTTCATTTGTGTCTTCACCATGGCCCTTTGGTATTATTGTGTTCTTGCACGCCTTACAACACCTAAAGGAAAATAGACTTGCATACCTCGAAGACTCCGGGTCTAGCAGTATTAGCGAGTTCCAATTGTTCAAAACAAGCGGCAGGTAGTTCAACGTCGGTAGCATTTTCATGAATATACCAGCTGGCACTACTAACGAGCAGAATGCAGATGGATCGTCAGAGTTCATTGCGAGATCGCTAACGATTGTCCCGCATAGCCTGCAATGATGCTTTCTAATGAGAAAATTGAATTGAACGAAGCACAATGGGCAGTGGGTAATCTGGCTGTCGATCTGCCAATTTTCATATCCGACAATTTCTTTTTCTTTCTCCAAGTATTCCTCTTTTGTATATGGTGGTCTTGGTGCACTAATCATCAGGAAAAGTGAAGTCTTGTTCTCGATGTGCCACAAGTAATTTTCACTCATAAGGTGGGCGAGCTTAATAAAACGTTTTTGAAGTATGTCTTTCTTAGATTGCTTCTCGGCAATGCATTCCTTTCTTTTCTGGAAGAAGTCCTCAGTCAAATCACGGCTGTTTACCTGAGTTCCTAATCTGATCAGAGCTTTGTTGTAATAGCACTTTTCACAGCATCTTGCAAAAATTCCAAATGAATCGTACTGCGGCACACCGCCTTTTTCGCTGCTATCACTTAACCTTACTTTGTATCGAGTGTGGTCATTGCAGTAAAGTAATCCACACTTCCGGCAATTGACTATGCCATTCTTAACGTTGAGAAGCTTTTTGCAGGATTCATCCGAGCAGTGATTAGGTTTCCCAATGAGAGGCTGTTTCCAGTGGGATCTTGTTAGCTTATGTTGCTGTCCTGCTCCAGACACTCCCTCGGTAGTGTCCCCGATAGAGTCTCTGAGACCAAACCCATTGCTATTGTCGAAAAGATCTAGCTTGATTGTCTTTTTCTGAGGTGTGCGCTTTTTTGAGCCCTTAGACTCGGTACGTTCAGTGTGCTCATCGTCAATGTGTCTGTTCAACTGGGTCAATGAGATCATATCCTCGTCGCATATGGGACATACTAGATGCTCAGTGAACACATCGGTAGAGTCCAGCAATCCAGTGGCAGTAGTCGAATCATCCACGAATGAAGCACCTGTGGAGGACACTGGTGTCATAATCAGACTTAGAATCAAAGCATATATTGATGGGTAGAGAGGTTCGGTTTTATCGCTTATCACTGCGCTTGGGCAGATAGCCAACCAAGAGTCACGTGATCGTCAACACAGACTGTGACATTTCAATTGCATGTGTACGTAATAACTGATGCACTCAATTTGCCATTCAAAACTACATTTCTTCTTTTCTCTTTGTAAAATTTTATTAGGCAGGCTCTGGGCGATGCCTTGATGCGAGCATAGTACATGGTCAAGGAATTCACCGATCCCATCATTCAAAACGGTACCTCCTCTTCACTCTATCCGTAATTCATAACTTCAAGTTCTCCAGCATCTGACGATTACTCATTCTTTGCGTCGATGCTTACTCCAACTTCTGAACCAAGGACTCCAAAACCTTGCCGAAGTCCAAGTTGGGGTCCTCCAACGTCTTCAACGACAACGAAGCACCACTGTTAGGCTGTTCCTTTGGAGCGTGCAATCTGGCGTACTCGGCCTTGGCCTGCTTGATCAACTTCTCCTTCTTCTTCCATTCCTCGGCCTTGCGCTGTTCACTGACAGCGGACTCCAAGTTGTATCTGTGAACGGCTCCATAGACGAGACCAGCACCGAGAGCAGAGTATCTTAACACGTTGAACGTCGACATTGGTAGCTCCAGAGATGTGTTATAATATATATGTAGAGTGTTTGAACTATGGACTCAAGGTTGATTTTTTTTTTTCGCTCGGTTTAACTTTTCTCACTGTAATATGATTGGACGTCCAAAGAGGACACCCGTACACCAGGACTTGTTAATCACGGCACGTTTGACGTAAAAATGCCTTCTTAGACGGCAATGTAAGAGGGTGATGATACTAAATCTTGTAATGCGAGGCACCATACTCGTAGTTATGCTTCAACAATGTGTTGTGGTTGCAGGTTGGAAGTGCACGTGACACAGCTTCAAAGCCCTGAAACAGCATGAAATCAAGTCTTCTCTTTTTAAGAGTTTAAGATGATGAACTTCTTCATTGTTGACAATTTGAATTGTGTCTCTAGTTTGGCGTATCCATTGGCCTTTCTGTGATGTTAATGAGGTCGCCTGAAGTGCAAGTTCGCCTGCGAAAACCGCCAGGCTCCACTTGCAGGAATTTGCAGCCAGAGGAAGCGAAATGCAAGAGAGAGAAACTCCAGCAGGTAATTATATTTTTGCTAATACGAATCAGAAAAAACGAGCTCAACTCCAACATCAATAAGCTATTGTAAGCTCACTCTTCCCAGGGCACCCAAGATGGTCGACAGCCTCGGTTAGACAAGAACTTACTTGGAGATTGCCATAGGTTCTTCGAAGATAGTTCAGTGAAAATGCCACGAGCGAAGCAGACCATTCCACTCCGATCGTAAGTCAGAATGAGATACCCGATAAGTAAAAGATTCTCAACTTGGAGCAATTTTTGCCCATCGAGAAACGCTACAATAACGAGTACAAATTACTCTCTTTCAAGGATGCAACAGAACTTATACACCATCGGCTCACAAGAATGATTATTGATTGAGGAGACTCACTTAGATATACTGAATGAGTTTATGCACCCAATTTTGGCAAGGCTTAGTGCCTTAAAGAAAAGATCGAAGGCCGTGAGGCAAAAATTACTTTGCGTGCAATCAGGAGGGAGGAGAACTGTAGGGAGACCTGGCTCGACGGGGCAATCCACGGTAGTCATAGTCTGGTGCTATTGAGCACTGAGTACAAAGAGCATGGCTCAATGGGCGAGATGAGATTCGCTGTTTATAGTGTCTCTTTATAGCTTACTTGGCTAGACCTGATTGATAAGGAGATCGAATACGACGAGTATTTAGACGTTGAAGAGAAGGTGAACCCAAATGCCGGATTTGGGTACGGTATGTCTCGACCACCAGACGCTGTGTTAATCCCATCCACGGCCCAGAGTCAAACCGGTTCAAGCATCCTTCAAAGGCTATAATGTTGATAATGAGTTCGTACATGATTTCCCTCAACAAGTGGTCGCAGACTCATGGCCAATAAACCTACCACTTACTCCACCTTCTCTTGCTGATGGCAATGAAGAGCCTGACTTATGCTTACATAATAGCTTTTTCCTTCTTGCTTCTAATATTTATTTTCAATTGTTCAAGTCTTCGGTTCCAAGTAGCCCTTCGAGTTCAAAAACGTAAATCATCCAGCATGGACGTTGCCCACCAGCCTCAGATCGGCTCGCAGTTTGTCGCACTTGGTGATCTCATACACTATTCACTCACGTACAGCTTACAGCTTTTCATAAATCTCATCACATATCAGCGAGTATCCTTTTCGGGACGCGGACTCTCATTTGCTCCTCCAAAATTGCATGCGCGTGTATTTGCTCTTTTGCTTCTTACTCCCCATGCTCTTGTCAGCTCTAACCAAAAGAGCCCTAGTTGGGTACACTTCCCACCACGCTGCCTCTGAATGTCTCCAAACTGCTGCGTTCAAAAGATATTTTTCGTTTTCGTCGTTCAGCAGGGCACCAAAGAACTCTGCATCGAACCCCGAAGATACCTCAGACAACCAATGGAGCTCCAGTGAATCAGAAGCCTCCTTTGATGGATCCAATTCCTCGTCATCAGCAGGTGCTGCTTCTTCAACGTCTGCATCATATAACTACGACAAGTCTTCGATTGATAGGATAGTCAATTTCAATGTGGCGGTGGCTTTTCAACCTAAGAATCGTACAAAGTCCAATGTATTCACAAGAAACACTAAGCTTACACCAGCAGAATTGCTGCCCTCGGGCGAGGATAACTTGTTCGTAACGACACAGTCTTCGGATGGCTACTTTGCTTTGGGTGTAGCTGATGGCGTCGGCGGATGGGCTGAAGCCGGGTACGATTCCTCAGCCATTTCTAGGGAACTCTGCCACAGTATGAAGACCATCTTTGAGAATGCATCCAAACAACACTCTCTCACACCCAAATCTCTTCTTTGCAGTGCTTTTGATGAGATTGCTAAATCCCCAAAAGTGGAAATTGGTGGAACTACTGCATGTCTTGGAATCATATCCCCTGATAGAAAACTCAAGGTAGCCAACTTGGGTGACTCTTGGTGTGGTGTATTCAGAGACTGCAAGCTCGTGGAGGAGACTCAATTCCAGACTCACAACTTCAACACTCCTTATCAGTTGGCAAAAATTCCGCAACAGATTTTGCAGGCTGCAGCTCGTCAGGGCAAGAAATACATCACCGATTCACCTCAACAGAGTGACGAGTACGCTTGGCAACTTCAAAAAGGAGACCTTGTGCTTTTTGCTACCGATGGTGTCACTGATAATGTTGTTCCGCAAGACATCGAGGTGTTTTTGAAGGACAAAAGAGACAAGAAGGCTCCGTTGGCTGACACCGCCACAAGCTTGGTCAAGGAAGTTGTCAAGGTTTCTAAGGATCAGAATTTCCCGAGTGCCTTTGCTCAAGAGTTGTCCAGACTTACCGGTCAAAAATATTTGGGTGGAAAAGAAGACGATGTAACAGTAGTTATGGTAGAAGTGCTTTAAGTAGAATTTAGAACTAATGGATTGTAACTTAAATAAAGAGTTATTCCATGTTGTTGATCAAGCGAATAATCTTATCTCTATTCGCTTTCTGCGCAGCCTGTTCTCTGACAACCCTATCGACAAACTGGTTGTCGGAAGGTAGATGCATCTCTTTAACATTGTTCTTTCTTGAAAGAAAACTGAACTTTACACTTCCGTTAGGTAGAACTCCACATGTGTTGTTCACTGCTTCGTTCTGCGTACCGGCAAGTGTGGAGGGTGCTGGGATTCTGAATGTACCTCTAGATTTTGATTGTGATAAATTTAAAGATTCTTGCAATGCATCACGTATGCCCGCATCGATGGTGTCAGCGAACTTTTTATCCTCCTCTGTGACCTCAATCTTTCTTGCCCAGGGAGCGTGGTCTTCCTCTTCCTCTTCAGCAGTATCCTCAACTAATTCATCGACTAGACCCTCATCTTCGTCTTCATGATCGTCCTCGTCATCCGAATCTTCATCCTCTCTGGTGATGTCACCACTTGCGTCTTTATGTGATTCGTCGTCAGAGGTCTCGTCGTCTGATCGAAGCTCTTCTTCAGTATTCATTCCAGATTCATCATCATCGGAACTAAACTCCACAGCATCGTTTTCGGAGTCGTCGATAATTGTCTCTTCTTCAATTACAGGCTCCTTACTCTGAGAGTTGAAATTCTGAAGTAGGGAGAGTGCACGCGAGGGATCATCACGAGCAGGAGAGATGAACGTTTTGGAGTAGACTTCCTCGACAGCAAAGTGTATCTCACGCGGTAGTGGTTTCTTCTTTGTCAGAATATAGTACTGTAGAAAGGTGAGAAAGCCTTCCAATGATTTTGTGCTTCCTGTCAAGAGACCAGCTTGCTCTACCTTGGAAAAGCTGATATTATTTAACAACGTACAACACAAGCCGATCCTGAAATAGTTGTCATAAGGATCTATGTCGAGAGTTGAACCCGGAAGTGGTAGGTTATTTGGATGGCCCCAAGTAACAATCTTAAAAAGCAAATCAATAATACAGCGAAAGCTAAGAACTTTGTTTTTGTAAAGTGCAACGAAAAAGCGTATTTGAGCCACTCTTGCCAAGTTTTGCCTGTAATCGTTCAACTCTAAGCCCCTGATCACCTTCTCAGTCAATGCATCAACAATAAGAGGTGCGAGAACCTTTCCTTGTGTTCCCAAATGCTTCAACAATTTGGCATACATATCGAGCTTATCAAGCCCAAGCTCCTCAGGTCGCAGGTAGATCGAAACAAAGGTATCGCGGGCATCAGCGCTATATTTGAACTTTATTTTACCAAGCAACCAGGCTTGTTTATAAAGCTTACTGTCCAATAGAACATTCTTAAGCATTTGACTGACGAAGTCCTGTAATGGTGTCATCTCCGCTGTAGTAGCCTTGACTTTGTTTTTTGTTGCTGTGAAGGAATTGACAATTAAGAACATATTGCGTAGAGATAACTTCTCGTTTACGGAAAGTCTTGATGACTTTGACTGCTTGCTCAAAAGTGCAAGCATCTCACGTGTAGTTTCTTGGTACTCACTCTCAAGAAGCAAAAATTTTCCACATCTTTCATAGAATATCAGCAAAATATCAGCATTGTTCGTTCCCTCTATATTTAGTGTAAGCCTCCGTATTTTGTGGAAGACAACATGGGTTGGGATGAGATTAAATTTGATAAGTTCAATGAAGAAGTAAAGGTTCTTGAAGTTGATGATATCTCCATAAATCTGCGAGCGAAATCCTCTGTCCAATGCATCAATGAGCTCAGTTATGAGATCTGGGAAAAACGACTCGTTGATTTTAAGGAAACGAGCAAAAAGATTTACATTGTCGACCTTCTTCACCTCTAGGAAGAAGCGCAAGATCCTGTTATGTGTGGCCTTGTTAGATGGGATGAAGGTGTGCAATTCAGCAGTAAGCTTATCAATATCCTCTTCAGTGGTAGAAAGCTCAAGTTTTTCCAAAAAGCGATTGACAATCTCACCCTCTGAAAGCTTCGCGTACTCCTTCTTTTTTAGCTTTGGCCCCTCTGAGGCTACGACGCTTTCATAATTGGGAACTTTCTTGTAGAAATTCCTTTCACGCTGATCTTCCCACCATCCCTTCGTCTCCTCCTCATGAGAAGCCTTCACGATAACATCTGACTCGTTATTCTTAGTCTGTACCGAGACGTCGATAGGTGGCATTTCTTTGTTTAAAAGTTCGGCAAGAGTAGGGCAGCCATGATCCAAAGCCTCAAGAACTTGAGTAAGCTCCTTGAGCTCTTGCTCTCTTTCCTCGAGGACCCTACCCGTACGGATCATAGCTTTCTTGTTACTCAATTCAAGCTTTGTTTTTTCCCTGTGCAATGACTTTAGGAGCCCAACAACCTTATCAAAGTACATAGAGCATATCTGCTGTAAGGTATTCAAGCAGGAATCAGGAATTTGGGTTCTGTTCTCCTCTTTTAGTAAAAAGGCGTAGCGCTTCAACCATGAGATCATTACCGGCAATGCATGAGCTTTTGGGAACTGATAAGATAGAACATCTTTCAAAAGTGGAACCAAAATGAAGTCGTTTGGAGATTTTGAAGCCAACTTAAGAGCTGAAGTGCTGAGAAGCTCTGAGTCGCATTGCCTTAGTGAGGTAGCAACTCCAGTCAAAGAAAGCTCCGTAATAAGCTTCAAGAGCAGCCTCTGCTTCACCGCCAAGTCCAGCTGCTCCTTTTCAACAATAGCATTGACCACGTGAGACAAGTAAGAGGGCGTAAACAGAAGATTGAGGCGTTGGTGAAGAGCATTGATGATCTCCACCGCTGCCATTATATCATCGTTTTTCGAAACCTTCAATGTGCCCTCGAAAGCTGGTCCCACAATCTCTGTCAGATACTTCTCTAAGCTCAAAGTTTCGACATCCTTGAGGATTTGCTTATACTGATCAGCGTTGAAAGAACTCTTAAGCTTTTTCACGAAGCCAGTGTTCTTCTTCAAACTCAGGTCCTGTTTTCCGGCGAGCTTGAAAACCACCTCGCCTGCCCAAGCACGTTCGTTAAGTTCACGGAGCTCTAAGTATCGCAAATGGTCATTGGACATTAAAGATGCGACAACCCTGTGGGAGATGTACTTGCAATGGGAGAAGGCTCTTTACATCAACTGCGCGCACTTTCAGTGGTACATGGGTAGGAATGTATGGACAGCCAACTGCCAGCTTGGGGAATAAGGATACACTAATCGAGGACAGTAGAGAAAATTAGATTAGAATTCGAGGGACACATGTACAACTATGCTACTATACATGGATGATACTTTTTTGGAATAGTTGGAAAGGTCGCCTGAGCTCTCCATTGGAATCTTGTATGTACTTGAGAATTTGGTCAAAATTTGCCTTATATTCAAACATCATTTCCTAATCTATAGCTGTCGTATTGCTAACCCCAGATGCAATGATCAGCAAGTGAATAATGGCTATTGAGGTAAATGAAATAGCGCAACAAAGGAGAAGATCTTTTCATTCTCGACCATAATTCCTTCTATTTTAAGAAGGGTTGTAGCCAGAATATATCAAATACTGGCAGCTTCAAAAGCATAACCGTTATACATCATCATGGTTCTCTTTATACATTGAGCATTTCAATGCTCCAAACACGCTATTTACACAAGTGGCTTGTTGCCTCTAACTCTCCTAAACACACGACCCTTTGGAAGACCGAAGCGTTCTCTTGTCTCGTTGACAGATCTGTCGAAGACTTGTCTCCACACATGAGCGCCAACAGCGGTAAGACCATTATCAGCAGCGAACTTTCTGATGTCAAACTTGTCTGGGTTGAATGACAAGTTGTCGAGTTTCTTAGATTGTCTAAACACCCATAAACAAGCTCTTTGTTTCTGAGCGTTCTTCTCTGGAACGAGTGGTGTGTACTGGTGGAAAATGTACTCCGGGTTCGACAAAAGCTTGGCGGGCAGAATCAAGTTGTCTGTGTATGTCAAAGGCACGTTGTGCAAACCGTAGTTGAGAGAAGTCTTGAAAGAGTTTCTCTTTAAGTCTGGAGTGTCTGGGTTGATAAGCACAGCAGTGTAGAGACCCAAATCGTAGTCAGAGGTATCGAACTCCTGGACTTTTATGGTAGGTGGCACCGAAACAGCAAACGCTGGCAACACCGTACCTGGCTCAATGTCTCCAACGAACTCACTGCGAGTGTTGTGTCCAAATTTCACCTTGACATCAGCCTTAGGGTCTAATGTGGGCATAGTATCAGGGATAACATGTAGGGTCTCCAATCTTTGCATCGTGAGCATGAGGTCGTAACTCCTCCATTTTTCCTCCGCAAGATGTCTGTAAACAGGCAACGACAAATCGTACTTACCCGTTTCGAAGTTGTGCAATACCTCAGGGTTCTCAAGCTCGGCCTTCACGAGAAGTTCGTTATCACCAGTGGTTTCAGCCTTTTTGTATATTCTCTCAGCCTCCTTCTCTAGCAATTCATAAGCCTGCTTGAATGTTGGGTCGATAAGCTCTGGAGAATGGTAGCTTTTTCTGTGAGTTTCAACATGGTACGAGTGAGGACCCTCAGCAGAGATGCCGTTGAAAAGATCGCTTCTGAACTTGTCGTTGTCGATCTTCAACGCCGGCGATCTCTTCTGAAACTCGCTCCAGACGCCCAAAGTTCTTGCTTTGGACGCAAAGCTCCGACTAATTCTTAGACTCATTGGAGGAAAAGATCTGGATTCGGTGGTGGTGTCTGGGTCGTGTTCTTGGGTGTGAGTAGCTGAAAAATTGAGTACTAGATGGTGAGAGTCTCGCACGACCTTTCCAACCGTTGTTGATGTACACTACAATTCCCGAAAAAAAATTGCCTATTCTCTGATTAGGGATTGATCTACTTGAAAGAGAAGAGTTTTAACAATCGTTATGGATATGCATGGGTAACTCGGACAAACGGACCACTCCGCATCTTCTGCTCCCCATCCATCAGACGTGAACAACAGCGTAAACTATGCCAGTACGTTAACCTGATATGAAGATATACGGAAGAACGCTAAAAAAAACCAGAAAAAAAATACGCTTTTGCGTTAAGAATATACCAAAAGAAGTTCATCGAGGAACCTAGAGACAGATGAAATGTTTCTAGCAAGAATAAATTTCGCTTCAAGACTGCTATGACTGCTCAAGTTGTTATTATTAGATTATCTTGAGTCACAAGAAAGCCTGAAAGGACTACAGTCTACGCAAAATTATGAGCTGTGCTTTGGAACGGCCCTAGTACCCTTCTTAAGATTAGCTAGGAACATGCATGAAAACTATACACGAAAAACACTAATGCTTCAATTCGGGTCTCTAAGTGGAAAGGTCTCGACGAAGAGACAGAGTGATACTTAGACAATCACGGCTATACACGAAATTTGTGATGAATTGTTGATCTACGTACAACTATCGCACCTCATGGGGACCACTTTTTCCTAGTGCTCTCTACAGTACATTATGCCTGACAGAATTTTGCAGCCATTAATTCTACACCAAAGCATGGCTTTATGGGTGTCTAGAGAAAGCTGATGTTTAGTACTGACATCTAACTGATAATCTGAGAAAGTTCATGCCAGTTTGAACGGTTGATGGCCAGTAAAAGATATATTATCTAATGCGACGCACTATTGTACAAAGACCTGCTTGGACATAGTCACTCATTTCCCTCGGCGACAAGTGTCTGGAAGGGTCTACGCTGGTACAAATAAGATTTTATTGAGGTAGATTTCCACGCTTGTTTACCAACTACCCACCCAAATCCCGTCCTTCAAGTTTTACTTGTGAGGCATCGACATCAACGGTCGTAGTATCAACACTCTAGATCGTTGATCTGTTAAACAAAAAGAGATATCACTCTTGTTTACCAGAACTCTTGCCTGGTAACCCCAACCTGTGTCACAAGTCAAGGAACTACTCGTTCTTGACTACCTTTCGACACAAGTCTCAACCCCTTCACCAACGAGTATGACGCCTTGCTCTTGGAAACAGCACTTTGGAGCTCCTCCAGGCCTCTCGCAATCGTTCGACAAGAGGCCTGTCGAGTATGAGATTGGCCCCGACGAGGGCAGGGTAGTACCTGGCATTGACAGGCCCTGTGTTCTCTTCGACAGTCCTTCCAAGTTTGAGCACTTTAAAGCTAATTGGAAGCCCATGGATGATGGTCCGCGCTTGGGGATTCTAGGCTTCGTAGTAAAGCTAACCTACGACTGTGTCAAATACTACAGCGGGCCTCACGAGCTCCTCGTGGACCTTAAGTGGCACAAGCACTTCTACAAGCCGCCCCATGTGACCCACTACATGCCCGAGTTGTTCAATCCTCTTGAACCGCTCCCTGATTGCCCGTTTGGCCATGCTCAAGTCAACCAAATGTTCTTTCGGAAATGGTATCAGAACGCTGCACTCCACCACGACTTAGCTGCTCAGCAACGAGCACAAGAGCAGGAGTATTTGAGGGCACAACGAGCCCAGTACGAGGCTGCATGTCATGAGGCCGAGAGGAAAGAAGCTGAGAGGAGAGAAGCCGAGAAGAGAGAAGCTGAGAGGAGAGAAGCCGAGAGGAGAGAAGCTGAGAGGAGACTAGCTGAGAGGCGAGAAGCTGAGGACGATCAGCGTTTAGGCAACGTTGGCGCTGAGATCGCCGCCAACGACGATGACGATGACGATGATGACGACTATGATGACGATGATGGCAGCGACAGCGAGTTGACCGACCTCGATCTCGACGAAGGAGAGATGGCAGAGTTCGACCATGACTTCGACTCCTTCATAAGGCAAGACTCCTTCCTGAGCAAATTGAAGGCATTCGCTCACGACGAAGAGGCGATCGACTTCGACGATTCGTTTGGAGGGCTTGTCGACGACGAAGACTACGCTGAGCTCAAATCTCTACCATCCGCTAGCATGCTCGATAGCTGCTCGCTTTGTCTCGGTCCCATGGACTTTGAGAAACTCGAGCTCTTGGAGTCGAAAACCACGAGCTCTTTGAGGGTCGGGCAGTTGTCGAGGTGTCACTACTTCAGAAGGCTCTTCGAGCTTTTCAAGTGTGTTCTCCAGCACTTGAAGGAGAAGGACTACCTTATGGCGCTTGCGGCTGTGTCGACGAGGTCGGCTATGATCACACCATTGATTACCTCGGTGGTGATCGCTGGACCTCTTGGATTGGAGGAGGTAATCAAGGACATCGTGCCTTTGCCGAGCGACCAATCTCAACCGAATGTCTGCTTGGAGGAAGTAGTCAGCAACTTAGATTTGAGGGATCTCTCTAAGTACATTGCCCGCTACGTGAAGGAGAGGGGCCGTTGTGGCAGCGCTTCGTCGCTCGTTGACAGTGATAACACGGTGGTTTTGGTTCCCGGTGTCGCTATCAGAAAGAGGCTCGTGGAGCATGCGACATCACCAAACGACTTTTGTGTTGACGACGACGATGACGATGACGGCGACAGTGACGACGATGACGACTGGTCCGACGATGATTGGTTTGATGAGGAGATCTACAATAATGGCAGTCAAGCGACGACTCCCTTGGATGTCAAGGAGGAGTCCAAGCCTGATGCCACATTGTCTGACTTGTTGCTGCTCTTGAAGCCCCTTCTTCTTGCAGCCCAACTACGTTCCTCAGAGGCAGCGAAGCCCACAAACAATATGCTGGACTTCGAACCTCTTGGCTGGAACGACGACGACTTCGGCGACGACGACGATTACGCCTCGGAAAGTTCCCATCCTGCTGCAAACGATGGCGACGAGGAGTGTGAACAGGATGTTGAAGATACTATTTCTGACTCTTCTGAGAGCAATAACGAGACTGACTGTGAGGTCTTTACCCCCAATGTTGCCACAGAATTGAGTCCTTCAAAGATTGACATATCTTCACAGGCGCCCTTGGAGGCAGACACCGAGAGCTGGGACGACGACGACTGGGACGACGATAGGCTTGCTGCCGACACAGTGACAACCCCAAAGAGTGATGTTTTTTGCGAGAATAACATCAAGATCGAGGACACGCCTGAAGAGACCTGGGAGACATCTAAGAGGCAAAAAGTTCCCGAGGCGACTAAGGCGGCGCCCTCTCATCCCCAGGGCAATGGTCACTTTAGCAGCAAGACCCCTTCTAAGTCGAAATTGAGAAGACAGAGGAGATCAAGGGCCGCTGCAAGGAAGCAGCAGAAGAGCACACGGCCTTTTGCGACCTCAACAACTGTAGGCCTGCCACAGCTGGTTGAAGGCAGTCCAACCCCCGCCGATAACTGCGCTGATGGTGGGCCCCAAGAGTATGGTGGTCTGGAAGTCTTCACAAGGACGAGTGACACGGATGATCAACACGGTGATGATGATGAGGAGAAGGCGAGAGAGCGGGAGGAAAAGAAGGAAGAGGAGGTGAAAAACGAAGGAGAGACATTGGGGTGCTGTAAGGAGTACCACGGCGATGACGGCGACGGCGATGGCGAAGAGCAATGCCAACAGGACAACGGCGACGGTAACGATGACGGTAATGAAGAAGTGGAGCATGAACATGACGGCGATGAAAGTGACACTGAAGTCGATGAGGAATACTATAACGACAACAACTACAACAACGGCGGCGACGGCGAGTTCGAAGAAGAAGAAACGGTCGATACAGACAAAACCACCACCACCACCATAACTACAACAACTACAACCACAACATCTACAACGACAACAACAACCAAAACCAAAACCACAACCACAACAACTACCACCGAAATTGCAACAACTACAACCGAAACTGCAACTACGGTCACAACGTCTACCACGTCGACCACCACTAAAACGACGAAGACCACAACAACAACCTCCTCGAAATCGCAGACTAAAGCATCATCGACAAATGCAACGAACTGCTCCGCCAGCCCGAAAGCGCTGCGCCAGAGAGATCCTTCGAAACTTTTGAGAGGCCAAAAGCAGACGAGATCTCCTAGGCCACATATTGCTGTCGATGCAACCTTCCCATGCCAGTGCGGAGAATGGACCCCAAGGCTGAAAGAAGTGAACGAGTCCACCCCCACCACTTTCCAGTGTTTGTTTATCGCCTGAGTCATGCGAGTCCAACCACCAAAGACAAACGAAGAAATGATGAAAGAAGTTTATGAAAAGAAATACATATGTGAATTGCTATAAACTTCAATACTGGCTGTGTACAGAGAGCGCTGTAGACCTTGTAGTAAGTTGAGCAGTGGTACCAGGCACACGGGAACATCCGGGCACGAGCAGTCAGTATAGATCTACCATTGCTGCCCTCCAACTGTGCCCATTCACGAACGAGCCATAAATTGCTTTCTGGCCTCTGCTGACTGCTGGAGAGTGGTCCGTTTTGCAGCCACTCGACCATGCGTACCTCTCTCATAGGCAATTCGCACCCATGAAATGTCCAAGCAATACCGTAGGTGCCATCACTAATGGAACCTATGAACTGAAGAATATTATGAACCGAGCAATTTCATGACCAAAAAAAGATCTTCTCAATGCAAATCCAAAGTGTCAAGTGTCAATTCCCCTTCTCCCCCACCCGTCACTATTGCTGCTCAACAACTATCACCGGTGTCTGGAGCTGCCACTGCGAGGCCACGGCGCCAGCGTTGATCGCGGGAAAAAGTCCTGGGGCTACTGGGTTCTCTGGGTCCATGATTTCAAGCAACAAAGAGCACAACCGAAAAATCCCCTCCGCCATGCGACGGGGCCTCCAGCCGTTTTATACTTGACACCTCCAAAGGCACCTTTTCACTGCAAGGAAGAAATGCCGGGCGCCGCTGCAGTACAATCGGGGCCTGAGGGTTTGCACGTTTCGCCTTTTGCAACCGGCGCTAGCGCCCGCGCTGGCGCACTGACTCCTCTGGCGCCGTAACCGGGACCGCTGCCAGTCCCAGTCCCAGTCCCATTCCCAGCAGCGCCAGCAGAGCATGAAGGTTTAAATTTGTCATGACTTCGAATCAACAATGGATAACTGAGAACTTTGATGAAGAAAACGAAAAATATCTCACATCACGTAATTGAAGTGAATTTCGTACTGGCTTCTGAAATACGTTGCGTGGTGAAGATGGGTGGTGGTGATGGGAGCCTCGTAATTGCCCTGGCGGTGGGGCCGGCGGCAGCCACTGGGGCCTGAGCGCTCGCGTGGGCTCTCTGTTAGCAGCAGCGAAGCGTTATCAGTGCGGCGTTTTGTGCGGCAGGATGGGAGCCGGCAGTGGGTGGGCGGAACCCGAGAGCACTTTTGCCTGTCGCACTGGATAAGTGCCTGATGCCGAGGTGGAGGACGAGGCAACGAATTTGGGGGTTCCAAAGGGCAATGGATTTGGGGATCCGGCGCCGGCGGTGGAGCTTGTGACATTGTTAGCTTTGTATTGTTGTTGTTTGAAATCAATACACTATTTACAGAACATAATGTACAGACGTAGTGTGGACATGGCAGAGATGGGGTATCGTTGGGAGCGAAACGGGTCGCCTATTCCGCCTCTTGCGATGCCGAAGTACACACTGATGGATTTCATTTTTGCGTTAGAACAGCGAATTGACTGCAGGCTGCAGAAAATGCTCTTTTGGTTTCTTCATTAACGTATTGAAGTGGGAGCCGACATAAGGGCAGACCCAAGATGCAAAAGTGAAGCCTGTGTCACAAGCGCTAGAAGAGCATTCCTGAGCTTCACATCACCATGCTGTAGTCCTTTTAGTTTTTTGAACTTGTCGCTTGTTAACTTTCTACCTCCTTGTTATTGGTTTAAAATCTCTTCTTGTCACTAGCTACCCTCCTCAATCCTTGTGGTCATTGTTCATATTATGCGTCAACTTCAACAACTCGCTCTGAAGTGCCATCGTGTAGTCCCTAAGCTCTCTGTTTTCCCGTTGTAGATCCTCCACCTTCTTGTGCAACTCCAGCATCTCGGCCACTCGTGCCTCCAACTCCTTCACGTACTTCTCTCGACGCTGCCTGAAAGCTCGCTGAGCGTTTCTGTTCTGCACTGCTCTTTTCGTCGTAGATACCTTCCTCGTCGTGCCCATTAGCGCATCTTCCACAGAGTTGCTTCTGCCAGGAGCTTGCTCTAACCCTGGACTATCCAGAAGGGCAGCAGGAGTCGAATGCACCGTGCTTTTCGGAACAGAAGTCGCTTGTGGCGTTGGAAGCTGATTTGCTGGAGGCAGAATATGCGCTTGGGAGGAACTAGGAGGAACTGACTGCGCTGCGTGTGGTATTGGCGGCGGTTGGTGTTGTTGCTGGGGAGAGGTGCCCGCTGATCTTGCTTGGGGAGTAGTTGGCTGGTGAACAACGAAGTCCAGCTCAGAGGGCCTGAAATTGTGTTCATTGGCACCAGGACGGAAGGAGGTCTCGATTTCGTCTGGTTTCCAGTACGGGGGGTTCATTTCGGAGGAGAAGTTGGTGGTTGCAAAAAAGTGCTTGACCTACTTAGTGTTTATGTAAGACAGGAACGAATCTGACAAAGCAAGTGGGACGCCATCGAGGGCCCACAGTCTTTTGGGTTGCGCACGTCCTTGGTTCACTCAGCCGTCAGAGGTCTGGAAACGAAACAATAGAATAAAGAAAAGAAAAGAATTAAAAGAAAAATAGTCAACTTCTAAGGATATGCGCTAGAAAAAATCATTGAGCTTTCATCTGAAATGCACCTCGATTTCCTATCAAATGATTTCCTGCTGACCGTTGTTTCCCATAACCACCATCACGAGGGAAGGACATTCGCAGCCATTTCTGTTACACTACCGACCTGCAGACAATGCTACAGGCACCCACCACCAATGGCTGCAACAGATGATAGACTGCGCTCAGCTGATAGTCTGAGTGAGAAGAAAGTAGCGTAGAAGGCGAAAGCCAGTATCAGACTATTGAAGCGAGCTATAGAGATTGAAAAAATATTAGTATAAGTCATTTATCCAATATCCTGAACTTGTATTGTTGTACGAATTCTAAAAAAGCGTGAAAAGAAGATGCGCAGCGACATGCCTGAACCCTGCAAGGCTCCCATAACCACAATATCCTGGGGTGGTGGTTTTGTACCCGATATGTCAAAACCCGGATGATATAAAGGGAGATGGGGTAATCCAAAAAGCTCCAACTACTTTCTTTTGTTTTTTTTTTTATCTTCTATAACAAAATTTTCTTCGGTTTTCCTGCGGCTATCTCGTAAGGTTCCATTCCGACTTTATACTGCCGTAATTTTCCTGTCCTGTCTTACCACCTCGTTCCAGGCCTTGGCTGAGAGTATATAAAACAGCGAGATCCTGGCAAGTAAAGGAAAGGAAAAACAAGAGAATTTTTTTTGAACGTTTCCTTCAAGTCTCTCGAGACTACCCAACTTCTCCTGATGAACTCAGTACTCGAATTCTCCTCAGCTGGGGAAAGACGACAGTCTTCCTTCTTCCCCAGCACTGGAAACGGTGCTCAAGCTCACTTTGATGTGTTTCTGTCGCCAAATAGCCACAATGTTTTCGAGAATGCGGACAACTATTTCGAAAACGAAAAGTACCACGCTGGGCTCCAGCTGCCTCGGAATTTTTCCTTTGACAGCGTCTTCGGCGCTTCAATTGCGCCCCATAGCGGCGCTCCCGGATTGTTTGACCATCACGGTGAAACGGGCCGTGCTGCTCCGTCGATCTTGTCGCCAGACGTGAAAATGTCGTCCAATTTGCTTGACACTCCTTTCCACGACTCGTTCACGGCACCCTTCTCAACTACAGTAACGCCCAGATCGTCAGTTGCACCGAAAGAGTTGCCTGATGCTTTAAACCTTCGCAACAGGGACTTCATTCGTGAGCACTTTAGTAGAGACCAGGTGAACAGAGAATATACTTTCAGGGACCCCAGTCCTCTTGGAGGACGCTCGTCGTTTTCTCTGGCTGGGTCTTTGGGCCTGATGGACGTGAACAAGCTCAATCAGCTGATGCACAGCTTGTACTTGGGAGACCTCTTTAAAGACTCAGCGGATCCAGTCGTTCCAAAGAGATCGTCAATCTGGGGGTCTGCTGGAAGCCGAATCTTGCCTCAGAATCAGCAGACCCAAATTTATCTGCAACAGGCAAGCACCTACCCGAACACACAGCTCCAAAACCAACAACACAACAACCAACAACATCACCAGTTTCAAAAGCAGCAGCAGCAGACTCAGCCATACTTGAATCAGCAATATCATACTCCGAGCTTTCTAAACGAGGGCTACCAAAACCAAGGTCACCAGATTCTCCTGAACCAACGTACTCAAAGCTTTCAGAGCCATCAAGGACAGCAGATTCCCAATAATTTGCAGAACTACGGCCATAGGCAAAGCTTCGGCAACTTCAATGGCAACTTCAATAGCAACTTCAATAGCAACGTTAATGTGAGCCCACCAATGTCTTTGGAGTCCATACATGCTGTGCCACCGACTTCAAGACAGAGGCACCCTTCGTACAAGTTGCCCCCTACGATGCCAGAGTATCTGGTGCCTGCTGTGTCTGCAGTAGACAGATCGAAGCGCAATTTCTATTCAGAGAAGCTTCACACTCCTACTTTTGTTCCGACAGATCACAAACCACAGTCTTTGACGAACGCTGAACATCCAGTTGAACAAGCAGAGAAGCGCCCTGCAAGCAGAAAGCCTCTGGAAAGCTCGGTGAAGAATACGAACAAAAGAAAAAAACCAACGTTATCGGCAGAGATCGTCGTGAACTTCGGAAACCTTGAGAAGCAGCCCTTGTCCGCCATTCCTGAGGTGAGCTTAAGCCGCAACAATTGCTTGGGCAAGGAGTGTAGTAGGTATATTCTTGAAAGTTGCTCCCTTAAGGACTATCCTGAGGACTTCTGCTCTACATTCTACAAGAGAAACAAGCACGGTTACATGTTCATCCGGGAGCTGTCGAACTCGCTTAAGGTGAACAACAGCGGGCCCAAATCGTGGGTGACGATCAAGGTGAAGTTGGGAGCTTCAGAGCAACAAAAGTTGAAGGTGGATGTGAAAAGACTCCCTGTGTGGAAACCCATTAACCTCAACCAGCCCAACACTCTGAGAAAGGCAATCAAGAGACGCAAGCCGCTCAAGAAACCAATGAACCGCAGGCGGTGAAAAAAATAAAAGATGACAATCCCATAAAAACGTTTTATTTGGATAGGATATTTATATAATTTGGCATTTCAGATACAGGTATAATTATGTTGACATTGTGTGAAGCTATGGTGTAGAGTCAATTAGAGAATATGGTCTAGTGTGAGCCAAAGTTAGCAAGGTCTGTGCAGAAATGGGTGCAAAAAATCAGAACACGATAACCAGGAAATTTCAGGTAACACACCCGTACCCCACACACGTACCCTCATCCTGATTGTTCACCTTCTATACAGAAGATGCATTTCGCACCCAAAGAATTGCCAGCATTCTATTGGCTGTAGAGAGAGTAACGCCAGAGTTTAAAAGAATATGGCGGAGATTTTGAATACTTTGCACAAGCTAGATTGTTCATTATCATATCAATGCTTTCGTAGGCCCTAATTTTGCGTTTTGCATTTTTTGCATGGGCAATGGGGTGATATCACGTCCCGGTTTTCCCGTGCCGCGCACGACCATGGTATGATTTTCAAAGCGAACGAAATTACACCTTCACGATATTTCCAAGAGGTTCGCCCCGACACAAACAACTTCCAGAATCTAAAACGGAACATGATCTCTGCTACGCTTCGTTCTGCCTTGAGGGCCAATGTTCCACGCACTGTCGCCAGAAGCGCCAGACCCTCCTTTGCCATGAGCCCTCTCAAGATGACCTCCGTGAGAATGTACTCTGAGCACCACGAGGAGACATTTGAGGAGTTCACCGCCAGGTATGTTCCAAAAATTTGAAGAGCCTTAATACGTGAAGTTGGTGATTTGAACAATTTTAGCCGAATCTTGTGTTCAACCGTACTTTGCTGAACAAGTGCTATAACAGCTGAAAAATCCTTTAGCTAGATATGAGCCTACTTCAGCCGGCTCAGCTAGATTCACTTCAAACTTCAGCACACTTTCATTACCTAATTCACCGTCATTTAATCAACATTATACTAACAGCAGATACGAGAAGGAATTTGAGGAGGCTTACGACTTGTTTGAGGTTCAGAGAATCTTGAACAACTCTTTCTCTTACGATTTGGTTCCAGCACCATCGGTGATCCAGAAGGCCCTTGAGGCTTGCAGAAGGGTCAACGACTACCCTACTGCCGTGAGAACGTTTGAGGCCTTGAAGCACAAGGTGGAGAATAAGGAACAATATCAGGCCTACTTGGATGAGTTGAAGGAGACCAGAGAAGAATTGGGCATCGACTTGAAAGAAGAATTGTATGCTGACGAGGCTTAATTCAGATCCGCTGAAACCCACCTAGAATGAATCAAAGGCGGCGGTGACTATCACCCGCCTATATTAGCATTGTGCAATAGATATAACAAAAATGATCTATTTGTGATTTTCATCACGATGTCCACAATTACAATGGCAGTTGTGATGCGTAAGTTTTGTAAATGTGTCCGTTTGGTTTTCATGGCAAATCCACCAATAGTATTGTTCGCATTATGAGAGGTGAATGCCTGTAGTGATTTTGCTACGAAGATGAAGCGATTGTTTGCGAACATACGTGAGATACTTTGATTCTTTCAAAATAACTGAAAATCGGGGCATAAACGCTTATTCATGGTCACTGGCACGGCCCCTCTACTGATTCTGAACGCTTCTTTATGTCTCACGACCTCTTCAGTTAGCGAGTGCACCAAGAAAACAAGCTCAAGGTGGAAGTTGCAAGATCTTAATTTCCTTAATAGTAATTTAACTAAGTTTAGTATTAATTTTTAAATTTCAGTAGTTTAATAGACTCTAGTAGAATTGCTTTCGAACTCCATCCTGCACATTACATACAACATCAACACTATCACTTACAAAACGCCTTCCGTTCACTATTCGTGCTGTTTCTTCTTTAACTTCAACCGTTTTTTCATCAACGACTCTCAATTCTGCATCTCCACACATTTCTAATCTGATGTTAACATCGTGGTTCAGGGCCCAGATCAATTCTCGTTTCCCACAACAATGTGATCAAGAATCTGCGAAAGTGCCATGTCCAGAGTCCCCCAAGCTTCCTGCTGGAATGAGCCAAGAGGGAATTGGTAAAGACAGAATCATTGAGGGCGATCTGGAGGAAAACGAAGATGTCTCGCTTCTGGATCTTTTCCCTACAAATCCGAGTGTAGCACTCCATCATTTGACGCCTATTTTGCCTGCTGCAGACAATAAGGCAGCTTTAGCATGTGTCATTTCTTTGCAAGCTCTCTTCGGGCTCACACTTTTGTGTCGAAGAATCCCCAAGTTTGGAGAACTGGCTTTCAGGACATACTCCACAATGGCGGCTCGCAAGATTACGGGCCTGCTCTTAGTGACTTCTTCTGCCATTGAAAGTCTTCGATTTCCGCTCCCATATGACCCGTGGGTTGAGGAGGCTCGTGAATGGCGTAACTGGGCCATTCGTAATGGAGACAATCCAAGTTGGTGGTTTGGCGCCATTGAGTGGTATGAGCCAATGTCATACGGCTACTGGATTGAGCTTTTAAGAAGGAGATTAGATAACGAAAGGCTCGCAAAGAAAAGGGAAGCGCGTCTGGAGCAAGATGAAATACGTAAATTTAATATTTCGTTAAACCCAGACGGAACAGGGAAAGATGTTGAGTTCAAGTTTGCGTTGCCTTCTTGGAGCCACCAGCATCAGTTTTATCCAGAGCTCAAGCTTAATAACAGAGCTAATTTTACAGAACTCTTAAACGGCCCATTGAAAGACGTCAATGAGTTGAATAAGGCTGAACGCATTGATGCTGCACTTGAACAAGATATAAAGCAGAAGAAGGAGAAAGGGGCCTCCGAGTTCGACTTCGACGAACCAGAAATGATCCATCTTCCTGTAGGCATTACAAAGAAAAAATGGGAGTCTGACGATAACTTGTTCACTCTGGCATGGACTCGCTGTGAGCCTTGGTGGGAGTTAGCACAAGGATTGAGCATGGAGGTCAGACTAGTACCTAGCAGCAAGAATGTTGTGATCAGCGATGAATAAGGTATCTTTGGCGTTGTCTATTCTATTTACACCTGCTGTTGAGGAGGCTGCTGAGGGGGCTCGATAAGCTCCTCGGCCCATTTGAGATTCTTTTGATCTCCCGCTCCCACTTGCGGCCTACGGAGTTTCTCCAAATGCATTCTCCAAATGATTTCTGCTGGATCCTGGTCAGGCTCGACCCACTCAAAGCCATCACCTCCGCTCATCCAGTAAGCTTGCATCTTCAAATCCTCAATGTTGTCCTTGGGCTCGAGCAAACGAACTTTCTTTCCATCGCGATTGTACTTTGCAACTGGATTCCGACCTGTATCGAGAGAATCATCCTTTCTGCAAAGCTCTTGTATAAGACTGGGCGTATTTTCAAGGCCACCGTTGAGCCATAAGTCTGCTTGCATGATCCTGGCACACATGTTCATCTCATCTGCATGCTTATACCAATGGGTATAGAACGTGCCTTTTTGCCAGGTCAAAAAATCGCCGCCAGCAGCACTCTTTTGACGGCCGAACTTGACGATGGTAACAAAGAAACTCGAATTCAATATATAGGTCAATATCATAGCATTAAGTGAACTCAAGTGTTTCCAAGTAGAAGAGAGCCAACCCCACTCAATGACCTGGTTTACTCCAACTTTCGAAAAAAAAGTAACAGCTATAGCTGTGGCTGCAAGCTTGTAGATGCCCTTCCGCATCTGTGAATCCTTCTGGGAAATGTAATTAGGGTGTCCTGTAGTTATATCAGTGATTTTCAAGGCATTCTGAAGGTCCCCGTCGAGCAAACTGTGACGAAATGGAATTAAAGCGGTTTCCCTGTCAACAGTTGCTTTTGGATTCCTCTCATAATAGTTTTGAAGAATTGAAACAGACCATTTGGGAGGAAGTTTTAGAAGTAGTATTTTGCGCAAAAGGTCTGAGGAGAAGTCAACTTTCTCATCTAGCAAAATGTGAGAAATCTCTTCCGAGAGCTTTTTGTTCACAGGATCTGTCTCGAATTTGTCACTTTCGTGAACTGAGCTTTGAAAGTCTCTCAAGGCAGTCAATGCATTTAGAACATTTTCTTCAGATGGAGACTTCCTAAGATGCTGTTCTATCTTTGAAGCAAGGTCCGTGAAGGATGTTGGATAAAGAAATGGATTATTATGGAGACGGGATGAAATGCTCAAAGGCCTCAAGGGCAAAAGACCCAATCTCGGGAGAAGCATTAGGGAGGCTAGAGAAGATGGTAGAGACGGCTGTAAGCTACCTAGGGCGCCTTTGATATCGCAGCGGGACTATCTGCAGTACGTCTACAACTTGCAACCAAGGAGTACAAGAAAACCGAGCGTATATTAACAAAAGTCAAGCTTTTAGATAGCATATCCGAGCAAAAAGAGGCCAGACGCAAGCCAAGAGAGCTGGGCGCCCGAGAAAGCGAGTGAGGGGGCTCCAGCAGCGAAGGAAGTGGAGGAGCTCGAGCCTGATCCAGACGATGATCCAGATCCAGAGGCCTTTGGCGTGGCAGCAGCAGCCTGGGCTGGTTGAGAGGTTCTGGGTCTGTACGTGGTGATATAAGAGAGACCCGGAGGTGGAGGAGCCTGGGTTGCTCTGTCGGATCCAGTAGGGTCTGGAGGACCTGCATTACTAGTAACGGCAGCAGCTGGAGCGGTAGTAGGCGTGATAGTGCCTGTTTCAGCAGTTTGTGCAGCAGACCAAGCAACGAGGTCGGCTGAGTTCATGGTGTTGGTGATTTTCCAGACGGACAACTGGGAAGCGTTCATGGTGGAGGTATTGTCTGTTTTTGTTTTCGTTCCAGTGCCAGTAGTTGTTGGCGTAGTAGCCGCACCAGCAGCTGGAGTGGTGGCGGTAGTTGGGGTAGTAGCCTCTTTGGGTGTTGTGGCCGTTGTTGGCGTAGTGGCCGTGCCGGTTGTAGCAGTTCCTGTTGTAGCGGTGCCAGTTGTAGCGGTGCCAGTTGTAGCGGTGCCGGTTGTAGCGGTGCCGGTTGTAGCAGTATTGGTCGTTGGCGTTGTGGCTCCAGCAGCAGGGGTCGTAGCAGCCGTATCAGTCAAAGCAGCAGCCGTTGTAGGTGTATTGGTGGTTGCTGTAAGCACTTGAATTCCAGCTGGAGGCGCTGTAGTCTCTGTTGTTCTTTGGTTTCCGTTACCGATGGGAGCGATCCCCGGGTCAGCGGCCATTGCGGCAGCGATGTAAAGAATCCAGAGCATACTCATTTTTTGGTGATCTATCAGGAGTAGATAGCGAATGAACTAGATGTGTGTACTAGATAGTTGATGAGAGGAAGTTTAGGGATCGAAGAAGAACGAAAAGCCCGTTTGGCTTAAGGGCCGCGCCACGAGGCTTGGATCACGTGATACGACAGAGTGGGGCCGATTCCCAGTGTTCCAGACCTTCAAAGTGGTAGTGAAAATAAAATCAGTTTTAGTTTGTGTTTTGAGTTCCAAGTTATTTTGGTGTCTTGTAGAATCACCTCTGGTGTCCATTTTTTGTGTAAATTGTGCGTGGAGGTTGTTGATTCGTAGGCCGCATACGATGCATCTACTCGTGTTTTGGGGGCTTGAATCGCGCCGCTTAAAAAGCAGGCTATTTACTGGAGGGAGCTTTTGGAGCAGTGAAAATGAAGAGAGAATGATTCACCAAACTTTTCTTGATTGTCGATGATTCAATCATTTGGGAGAAACTTCTGGACATATATACTGTAAAGGGATGCATTATGTAGATGTTTTGGTTAACTCTCTGGGGCTTCTCCAAAGAGTGGCCCTTAGATAATTGATCGATGCGTCGCTACAATGGCGATCGGCTACTAACTTTTTTTGACATCAAGTTTTTATAATCATCACAATGAAATAAGTATAAATGAAACTTACTGATGGTCCTATTCTGGTCTCTTTCTCACAAAAATATCCTGAAAATGTTGATACAATGAGACATACTTAATAGAGATACCAAAATCAACAAGAGGACTCATATTCTATACTATAATTATGAATGTTGTTGCAGCATGTATTTAGCAATCTGTGCGTTCCGTATGGGCTCAGGGTTCCAGCTTTAGTCAATGATCTTCCTTGAGCTGGCAACATGTTCTCTGATAATAATGATCATCGCATGAATAGGCTCTAAGAAAAATCAATTGAGACTTTGACACTTTCGAATTCTTGCTTATGTGAAATCAATTGGCCTGGCTTCAACCGCTCAGTGTCTATCACGGCATCGATGCTTAAAAGAGGCGGATCATACATGTACTCTGTACTCGAGCAGAGTCCAACAGAACTTGTGTCTTGACAAAACTTGAAGACTTGGAGAAGGAGAAGCCTGTCATTGCACATATTTCAAAAACAACAAAACCTCTATGTACTTCACTACCGCTAGTGCAGACTTAACGATATATAATGCTTCATTGAGATCCTCCCGAGGTCCAGTCACGACAAGGTCATTTCTGAATTGTTTAATCGCAACATAAAGAAACAAATAATTCAAACGTAAAAGAGTCGAAATAGTGATGGGATAGCGTCGTAGTAAAAAATCAGTACATGACCATTTTGATGTAAAATGTAAAATCACAATGGCTTCTCAGCACCACGTAAGTACAACCTTGACAATTACATAAATTCCAAAGGGAATAGATTTCAGAAAAGACGATTTCGTCATCCATAATTGTTTTTTTGTTTCTCAGTACTGTGAACATTTCTAAATGGGTTTGTAAAATGGCTGCGAAAATACTACTTTAAATCACAAGCACTAAGTGCTTATATATGGATGCACACTATAAAGACCAAAGAAAGTAACATATAGAAATAATATTCTGTCAAGTCAAACATTGGAGCATGGTATTTAAGACTATTTTCTCATTTCTCATTTGTTCTTTGTTCCATTTTCTCTCACTAGTTACCTACCGAGGAATCGCGATCTACATACCGAAAATTGCATTTAGAAAACTTCGAACTTTCACACAAGACTCTGCCACAACTCACCTTCAGAAAGAGCTCACCTAAAACTTTCTGATGGCCACGCCCGAGGAACTTGCATCTGAAATCCAAAATGTCTCACTAGACGGCAAAAAAAAGAAAAGACCCCAAAGGGCATTCTTCGATGTGAATCAAGTGAATCAACAAGCACAAGCATCTTTTGCGCCAGTAGCTCCTCCACCACCACAATTCGAAGGACATGATGAATTTGCGACCCAGCAGTCTCAGCGGTACCCTGCCCATGCTTTTCAGCAACAACAGCAGCAGCAGCAGCAGCAGCAGCAGCACTTCGACAATTCAGCCCAGTTTGGGCCAAACACCATCACCCCTGCTCAGCCAAGAACCGAGTACCTGAACATGTTGAACGCCAATGAGCCACTACATGAAACACAGTTCGATGTTCTGGGAACTCCTCATACTCCAAGTTCTGACTCCCCTTTGTCTCTATGCAAAGCTCGTCATGATCACGAAACTGAGTACACCACTTTGCTATACGACCAAGAAGGCAATTGCATTGGTACTAAGCCCTTCCTTTCGTTTGAAAACGTTGTCCCTCCATTTGCTGGAACACAATACTTTGCTGTGGATCAGTCTACAGCTACGCCGAAGCATATGCGCTCCACCTTCTACAATGTTCCTGAGCTGGAGCAATTACGGAAGGCTACGAGACTACCCATGGCAGTGACCATCCGTCCTTTTGCTCCGCAGCTAACCTCGGAAGAGCCCATTCCAACAGTGGACATGTCTCGTTTGGGGCAGGAACTGGGTGTGGATCCCGAGGATATCGGCCCTCCTCGTTGTCGAAGATGTAGAACATATATTAACCCTTTTATGGTGCACAACATCCAAGGCAGGTTTGTGTGCAATATATGTCAGTTCCCCAACAACTTGTTGCCGCATGAATATGTTGCTCCAGTCGATCTGTACGGACAGCGAGTCGACAGAGGTCACAGACCAGAGTTGCGTCTCGGTGTCTACGATCTCATAGTACCGGACTACTACAACGTTGGCGGTGCCGAAAAAACGCCCGAGCCATTGCATCATGTCTTCTTGGTCGATATCTGCCAGCATAGCATAAATAAGCAGTTGAATATGTTGGTTGCTGACGCTATTCGTGCAACCCTCTTTGACTACGACGAACAGAGTGCTGGTCAGGAACGCCGCCCACAGAAGTTTGCCATCATTATGTTCGACAAAGCCACCCATTTCTTCAACTTGTCTCCATCGTTAGAGGCTACTCATATTTATATCTCCGGTGATTTGGATGATCCATTTGTGCCGTTTTATGATGGCCTATTCGCTGATCCTGAAGAAAGTGGGATGGTTATTGAAGATGCCCTCCACAACTTAGAGTCTTTAGGTTCAGGCAAAACTCTCCACGACCCAGAGCCTTGCTTTGCTGTCGCTCTTAGAGCTGCTGCTATGGCTCTTGATGCAGTTGGAGGAGGTAAGATCATTGCAATCTTATCTACTTTACCATCCTGGGGACCTGGTGGGTCAAAATTGAAGCTGAACAACACTGTCGGTAGAAACCCAACCGCAGATGTTGAGAAAAGACTCTATTCAGTTGACAATGAATATTATAAGCTTTTGGCCAAGGACATGATAGCACAAAATGTTGGTTTAGATGTTTTTGCGGTGTCTCAGACTCCTGTCGATGTCTCGAATATCGGCTGGTTAGCGTCGGTGACAGGCGGTAAAATGGTAAAATGGAGTGAGTTCGATTTTGAGAGAGATAGTCGTGCACTTACAGCCCAGATTGTTCGGTCTGTTGAATCATCACGAGGCTATCAGGGTCAGCTTAAGCTCCGTTGCTCGAATGGCCTTCAAGTTGCTCAGTACTATGGCTTTCCCAGTTCCGAAGGAGGTATCATCGGTCTAGTCAACTCCACACTGGATCCTATCATTCCCATTCTCAATGAAGATCAGACCTTTACCATACTTCTTGAGTATGATGGAACATTGAATACCAAATATGATTGTCATTTGCAGGCAGCTTTGCTATACACCGATCCTCAAGGTGTTAGAAAGGTTCGTGTCATGAATCTAGTGTGTGCTGTGAGTGAACGTCTCGAGGACGTGTTCAATTTTGTGGATCAGGATGGTGTTGTTGCTGCCCTTGTCAGAGATACATTATCCTTTGTTGGTAAAGAGCTGATTGTCGAATTGAGAAGCTCCATTAGTAGTAAGCTTGTCGATGTGTACGCCCAGTACAGGAGAATGGAGGAAACTAGTCATAACAGTTCCCGTTCGCTAACCAACAAGCTCATCTTTCCTGACTCGTTAAGACATATGCCTTTATTTATTATGGCCCTTACCAAATCAAAGGCTCTCCGGGACTCATCAAAATCTGATATCGATGAACGCTTGGTCGATGTTTACAGTATGTTGAACATGCCTTTGGATAGACTTGTATATCATCTCTATCCAGCGTTGGCAGAGTTGCACTCTTTTACAGATGATGATTGTATGCCTATTGAGGCAGGAGAGAAGGATTCTTTCATTAAATTGCCTGAGTTTTTGCCATTAACGGCACAGTCTTTGGCTCCAAGTGCCTACATTCTTTGTGATGGTACCACGGTATACGTAAGAGTTCACCCCGAAACAAACGCACAGCTTTTGGCAGATTTGTTTGGTGATCATATAAAAGGAGTTAATGATCTCGATCTCAAGATGGATTCTTTGCCAGAGCTTCCCACTCATATATCAGAGCAAGCTCGAAATCTCGTGCAATTTTTTCAAAAAAATATTATCGGCACTTCCTCCATTGGGCACTTTGCCATTCAGTTGGTTGTGGATGGCGTAGGAGGGCCAATCCCGCAATTCTATGAGGCGCTTATCGAGGACCTGCTTCCAGCTAAGATTGCAAGTGCTTCCACTAATTACGCTAACTTCCTCACATCATTGCATAAAGCAGTTACAGTAAAGGTCGATTCTGAAAAAGCAGCCAAGAAAAACGACCGCCACGCGCTTAGCGATACCAGCACTTTCACTCTGTTGCTTCATTTTTGATCACATTTACTGAATTGTCATTTTTATGAGTTCAGTAAATAGCTCAGAAACTTCAGGTATATTGGTTTCCTGTATCACAGCTTCAAACCCGAGAAGCAAGTTTTTATCATCTTTGAAAGTGTTATTGCCTTTTGAAGCAGCCACATCCATCAAGTTGCCAAGAAAGGTACCCAATCTTAGCATTAAACCGCTTGCATCAGGTTGTCCCATCAAGACTTCCGCCGAAATAGTTTTAATTTGAGTTAAAATTCGCGTTTGAGATAGAATCACAGTAGTTACAAATTCATACTCCATCGTACTGTTTGCTAATACACCAGCAATGACTTCTTGGAGTTTTTCGTCTTGAGCGTGGAGCATTTTTACCAAAAGATCTAAATTCTTCATGCTTTCTGGGTTGTCTGGGTTGAAGAACTTCGCTAGCATGGCTGGTTCTTGGATTAAATTGTTTATAAGCTCCCATGCTGCTCGCTGGATGTCGGGTACGGTACTCTCAATGATAAGATTCTTTAATGTAGAATCAAATGTGCATTTGATAACGAAATTGTTCAAATCCTTGTTTGGCTGCGAGCATAAATTGGTTAGCGCCAAAAGCGCTCTAAATTTGTCAGCATGAGAAAGTAAGCTTGCCAAAACTGTGGTTGCGTTCTTTGTGGGGGCCGGCCCAAACGTAAGATCAACACCAAAAAGCTCCGTCAAGAATGGCACAGCACTTGTTATATCATATTCGTTGAATGCGAGTCGGGGATGAACAGACAGGCACAAACTCGCAAGAGCTCTAAGAGCATTGATTCTGATGAGAATCTCACCTTCGTCTGTAGAGACACCTTGTGTTTTGCCTGTGTTTTTATCCAAAGATGAGGTGGCTGTCAAGTACTTCAAGATTAAGACGAGAGCACCTTGTTGAACAAGTGCTCTTTGAAGTATGTTCTCTGGAGACCGAGACAAGTGGTAAATTATGGTAACACATTCTTTGAGAATGTTGGCCTTCGATAGGTCAAGTTTCTTGAATTTGCCCACAAGACAATGATTTTGTATCAAGCTTGTGTCATATAGCTTGACGCTTTCTTCACTCACTTGACCAAGATTCTCGTTTCCTGGGTTTGATGCTGACGCGGCGTACTGTAAGCGTCTTCGTTCATTGTTGTCGAGGTCCTCTTTCACCTTCGTTAGGTTGGAAAAAACTGTGAGAACACCATATAAACTCAATGAGTCCTTTTCTGATTCAAGTAGCTCTATCAACTTCTCTGTTACTTTCTCATCTCTGAAGATCTCTTCTCGGCACCCACCACTCAAAGACAAGTAAGCTAGAGTCTCTAGTATAGCCTGCCTGGCATCTCCAGGCTCACCATTTTTTAAAACGCCAATAACTTTTGTCAAGACTGTCCTTTGTGAGATACGTGAGGAGATCTGTTTGAAATTCCACAACTTGACGATGCATAGAAGGGAGTAAGACATGATCAATGGTGATGAGGTCATTTCCGTGCCTGAAATCAAAAAGTTAAGGTAATTCTGCGAGTTGAAGTTCCTTGACGTTTCATCGATGCACGTCAGAGATACAACTTTGAGCATCTTAGCGACCTTGGTTCCATCGACTTCTCCAGATCCGCCCGTCAACCTTGCAGCCTGATATAAGACGGCGTTCTTGCACCCATCAGACGTGTAAACTGTCTTGAGCTGCTCCGGAAAGATAGGAAAGAATAAGTCAAATGACTCAAAGAGCAGACTATACTGAGATGGTGTAATTTGCAGTGGTGTATTGGCCACAATGTTGGATAGATAGCTTTGTATAGCCTTTGAGGTGCCCTTTGGGTCTCTCTTCGAGAAGCTGACCACCAAAAACACCACTGCCGCGTGCAATTCCTCTTTTGAGTCAGAAATAAGTTCCAAAACGACAGGAATAAGCAGCGGGTCAGTGATATCATACTTGGCAGAAACATTGCCATAGATGGATAGGAAGAACTGAGCAGCTGTCTGAGTCGTCAATGACTGTCGAAGCTTCTTCTTGCAAATTTCAATGACTTGAAGCGACTTATCCTTATCTTGAAGACCAGACAGGACAATGGCAGCTCCCTCGGTGCCAAAATGCTCGAGTCTAGGCAAGTACTCTGATGGATCAGATGCGATGATGTCTATGAAAGCTACTTTTTCCTTCTCTGGAAGCAGCTTGATATGTTTGAGCTGCTCTTCGCTTATCAACTCATTGCTTTTGAGAAATGCCTGGCATTCTTTTAGCGTGGACATGATTTGGTGGGAGAGGATGCAACCTACTTAGTGTAGTGTTAATGCTGATAGTGCGGTGCGGGTACGACTATGGCATAGCATGGGGAAAGATGAAGATATAGGCTAAGCAAGAACTTTGGACAATGCGGGAAGAATGCTGTTGGAGATTGTTCCCATTATCGTTCGAAAATTATTTTATCAAAGAGATCTGACGTTTTGTAGTTGATGATTTTGAGCTTAGCTAATCAATGTAAATGAATCTTTTTTAGTTAAGTGCCAGTAGTTTGAAAAATTGAACAGGCAATCTATGAACGTCCATTCTTTAGGTTTTTTGATTCAAATCCTGGGCATCATAGTAGGAATAGGGAGGCAGTATATCAGCCCTTGTAGGTTACTGCTTCTTGCTTTTGAACCAAAGGAGAAACGCAAAAATCCAATCGATAGAGAAGAGATATAGCAAGCAGTGTACATGTCAAGAGCACTGGTTCAGTATTAAGGGAGTAATAAGCAGTCGATATTGAACTACGTTGTGATCACCCAGACGCAGCTGTTCTGTCACTTTCAACCTGAGATCTCAAAAGTTGAATGACGAACTTTTTCATTTATAAAGAATTTGTATCTTGTAAAAAGCACTTTGATATAGATTGTATCTTTCAAAAGGCACTTTGATATATCTGGTTGAGGAATGATACATCAATTAACGCAAAACCTGACTCTACTTTTGCAACCATTCTTCGTAAAGACCAGTGGCATCGATGTGCCAGTTGCATACGACTGTTACAAGTGGTAACAGCTTTTTTTCTCTCAGAGAACAAGAACCTCACTCATGTCCCATCCTTACCTGATTTTCCATCATATTGTCATTCCATCGACGCTTCTGAGACAAACGAGCTCGTCAGTGTACATTTGTGTAGCCTTTCAGAATTCCCACATAAAAACAAAATCATGAAAAATTTTGCATCCAAAATATGAAAAGACTCTACAGAATCATTTCAATCAGATCTATCTAACGTCATCAAGTCGACTAACATACAACCCTCTCTTTCCCAAGTAGTTCGCACCATTTCTATAGCTCATACTGTTTGATACTAATTCAACCAGCCTAACTACGTCTTCAGGAAAAGAAGCAGCACTGTATCATCCAAATCCCACAATGTTTTCCTCCATTCTTGTGAATCCGTCACCGGCTGTACCACAAAGGCAGCTGTAACCTGGTTGCCGCACCGGATGTTACATTGGTCCGAGGAAGCTAGCGAAGCAGTAACTCCGCAAGCATTCAAAAATTTGAACCAAAATCTAGCACCTGACTTCACAATCAGGAAGTTCACAGAATCAAAAAATAAACTTCTCTGGAAGCTCCTCAAATAATGCCCCTCTTTGTAAGGCACTTAGTGGAGGTCTCCTCTTCAGCATCAGAGTGCGTGAGAAAGCTTCCAATGTTGCAGCCGTACGCTTCTTGTAGACCGCACGACCGCCTTAGAGGTATATAAACAGAGGAAAATCCCCGGTTATTTGTTCTGAACCATCAATAAGTCTAAACCATGCATCTCGATCTCGCTTCCCACGCCACGGCTTCTAGTGCCTGCCTCTAAATCTCTCGTGAGTTAGTGTAAACGCACCATCCCCGAGCCTCAGGATGCGCACCGCTGCACCCAAGAAATTCTACATGCTTGGCTCCATAGAACAATTTGCCCAAAGGCATCCATACACGAGCACGCCTGCCCAAGAGTATAAATAGGCCCATGAGTTCCTCGTTTTTGTGGGGACGGCTGCATTTGCCAAATTTGCCTACTTTAGCCAGTGCCCTGCTAGAATCTTCCTCTGTGGGTCACACCAACTTCCTGAGCAGCGCCATGGGCAACTATTCCGTGTATTTCCTTCTGAACAATAACGGGATCCAGACAAACTGCTCGGTGTACTCCTTGACCTCGGGCTCGCTACGATTCCAGGAGTACTTCACCGGCGGGTGGCTGGGGAACATCACGCTGGGTTTTCTCCCGGCGTACTACGTGACCAACTGCTCGATTCCCGATCTCCAGCAGCAGATCGCCAACATCCTGTTCAACGAGACAGACTTGGAACGATGGCTACGGGATTACCACAACAACCCTTATAACGTTGCAGACAACGGCGACGCCTTTGTGGCTTTGCTCTTTATGATTCTGGGACTGTGTGTCCTGTGCTGGATGCTCATTCTCTTGTTTTTGCTTTCCCCAAAGTATAAGCGGAAGCCGATAATGACACAGATTGCTACGGGCGTCTACTCCATTGTCCTTACCATCCTTTTGGCCCAGGTGACCTTGCTGGCCCGCAAAGAGTACTACAAAGACTGCTTGGACATGATCCATATTCTCTCGCTCGTGAACGATAAGCAAAAGTACCCGATTGCCTTGATCATTCTGCAGTTCCTCACATGCTTGGCCTTCTTCCAGCTTGTAGTGAAGATGACCAAGCAGCGATACAAGTTCTACAACGGCCTTATTGGTGCCTGCCTAATTGTAATGTACATTATAGTCGATGCAGTGGACTTGGGCATGCTGAGAAACTATTTTGAGCGCATGGCTCATAAACAAAACGAGTTCAGAGCTATCTTCACCGTGGTACTCAAGCTCTTATTCATGATCTGGATATGCATCACCCTTGGTTACCACACATTCAAAGGAACTGCCTCCAGCCCTAGACAAGTGTCTTACTCAAGAAGACTATTGCCATTGGCAGTGTTCACATGGTTTATGCTTGGTCTCCACATCATCATCACTATTTTGATTGCGAGCTTGTGGGAGAACAAATGGCTTGTCACATCATGGATAACATTCTTGCCTTATCTCCTCGAAATGTACATTCTCACCACCGCGTGGGAATGGTTCTACTCCATTCGCGACTTGGAGCTGAGACTTGAGCTTATTTCCATGCTTGGAAGGAAGATTTCGTTGGATGATGTCATGACTTTTAGCAACGCATACTTCTCGAAGCCAATGTCGTTCCTCAATTGGCTCTCGACACTTTGGAACATGATAAGATGTAAGACTGTGCCCGTTGACAACGATGCGAAGGACATGGCCACGAGCACATTCAGTGAGTCCACTTCGACTGCAGTGAACCACTCGCCCCCGGGTACGCTGAATGCTACAAGAGACCAAGATATTGATCTCGGTGAGGCCCATGTGGGCCAAGCTCGTAACACACTATACTTTGACAGTGTTGGAAACGAGCAAGATGACGACGACAATGATCACGACGACGACAGTGATGGTGAAGGCTATGAAGTTCACTACGTTGAAGATGACGATGTTTGGGAGCAAGCCAGAGCACAAAATTCTAACCTACCCACCTCACAAACAAATGACACTCAAGAAATGACCCAAGAGGGGCCTTACTCTAGACAAGATGATGTACTTGGCACACAAACTCACGATGACTACAATGATAATGATGACACGAATAATGACGCCTCTCTCCCACCGTTCCAGCCGCTTCCTGGATTCAGCAGAGACGACTACTGGGATGAGAAATAAGGTAACTCGGATTATTTATAGATTATAGACAAATAAAATTTTAATGCAACAGTGATCAAAAATTGAGTCAGCTTTGACTTCACGAGCTAAATCAGTAAGTTCTACCTATTCATGTTGCAAAAAAAGTATGCGATTTCTGTGGATCGAACACAGGACCTCCAGACCTTCAGTCTGACGCTCTCCCAACTGAGCTAAAACCGCAAAGAACCCACGCCGGGACTCGAACCCGGAATCTTTTGATTAGAAGTCAAATGCGCTAACCATTACGCCACGCAGGCGATGTTCTTACTGAAATGAGTGCACAATATCTGTGAATAATATATTCAGTTCTTGTATGCAGGATGAACAGGACATACAAATGGTTGCGAAAACGCGGTATGCACACAACGGGAATTTTCCGAGATCAGCACAACGACGTGTTTATACATCTTGACCTTAGCGACTGTCAATCAAGGTATACATCAAAAACAAAAAAAAAGAAAGGAAATAGGATAAAAGGCACTCAGGAGTACTAGCGGTTTTCTTAGCCTTACCAGAATGCCAACTTCCCAAGGAACATTCGTCCAAGCCAAGGTGACTTATAAATCCAACACAAAAATACCAGATAAACGCTTTGAGCAATGGTTCTTGTTGCACTGTGACACCCTTAGATCTTGGAAGGAATATGACAGCAAGCAAGAAGATAAGAAATACGCTATCGCTTTAATCGATGTCGGGCTGAACAGGTTGCCTCCTCGTTTGCCAAACAAAGTAGCCAGACAGCTCTCAGAGGATCCTTCAAAGGACCCCTTAGCGTCGTACTATCACCAATTGATGGCTTTGCCACTGGACCCTGATGCAGAAATCGATAGAGCCCTTACAGTGGGCAAAGCGCTTGAGAAAATACTTGCCAAAGAGCAGCAAGTGAGAGAAGCCATAGCCAAACTCCCGAAAAATGAAGAGTACCCCACAGAATGTCAGATGGAGGTCTTCATTGATCACTGCGACAAACCATATTGTCGCAAGTGCAGAGAGGTGGGCCACAATTGTCAACCTAGGCCGTCCAAAGGTAAACAGAAAGCTGCGAGTTGTCCACACGAAAGTAAGTGTCGTGTTTCAGGTGATCATTTAGTATCCACCTGTCCCCAGAACCAGAATGCCAATAAGTTCCCGGTGAAATCTAAATCAAACAAAGGAAATCAATACACTCAACGAAAGAAAAAGGCTCCCATCGTGGACGCGGAAGGTTTTCAACAGGTGGGAAGAAGCAAGCAAACTCCACTTGCCAAACCTTGTCCGCAAAATGTGCCTACATCCGCAAGGCAAGGCTTTGCTGTCTTAGAGGATTGATCCCTCTCGAGCGAATCCATGCCTCCCGCCCATGCTCCAATTGCCGACCAGGAGACACTGGCAAACCAAGATTCCTCCGTCAACGGATTGAAGGAATTCAATTCACAGTCCACAGAGAGCACCCCAGTCCAATTTGAAGCAGATTTTCAGGTCATTCCCTCTTTTAAGATCCTTCGCTGGACGAAGAATCATCTATTTCCATGGATCAGTCGAAAGCCGACTCACCACAGAACCTATCCACTGGGCAAGGCTTTCAATATATACTTGCTGAGTCTTCTGAACTACCAGAAAACTGCTTGTTGTACTAAAGATTTCGAACAAGTCAACAACCGCTTGATCAGAACTCCAATTTGATTGTATTCTACAACGGTTCCTCACGCGAAGAAGAAGACATTTCCCCTATCCCCAATCATACATCTGAAGGGAAGACACTCAATACTTGGGCATCCGTCTAAAAGGAGTGGGCTGGCTACGTTTCATCAAAGTTCTTCCCTCCATGACACACAAGCATGGGTATAGTGGTCTTGAGACCATCATGTTCATTCCATAAATGTTTACAAGCACATTTTTCAGTGTATGACAGCAAAGGAACTCAGAGAGATAGAAGTTAGCATTAAAAGAATGGTGCTCTTTTCTTATTATTAAGTAAAGGACTGCAATGAAACAAACGTGACAAAAATGCAACGGCTGTACCGGATACTTGTAGCCCACAGGTTTCAGATAGATTCCTATGCTATCAACTTTTTGTACTTTACTTGCTCTGTATATCCTTACAAATTCAGCAACTTGCGTTTATTTCTACAAAGATTCTTCTTCTCCATCGTTATGAGAATTCTGAATTGACCCAGCTTCTCTGTCGGTGGCTTTTGAAAACCATAACTGACAGCCAATGAGGTTTTCGATCATCAGCAACCACATAATGACATAGATTTGTGCAAACTTGGTATCCTCAATATACCAACCTTTTTTGGAACTTATGGTTACTTTCTAGTTTTGCTCTTCACGGCAATCTGGCTCAAGTTCTCTACCCCATTCGACTTACTTTTGATCGTGGTGACTCTAACAGTATTCTTTACTTTCCTTGAAATGGTGCTTTTCTTGTGTTCTTTTGCTTTATGAGAAATTTTCTTGCCATCTATAGAGTTTCTCACATAACATATCCATACAATGCACTTGTGTATCTACCACAAGAATTACAATCTGAACTCTATGAAAGTTCATATTTAAAAGCCACACAGTAGCAACAGCCAATATATTACTGCTAAAACCTCAGTAGCCTCCAAAATGTTATCAAAAACCTTGGTGTAGTGAACTCCGTTTCACAAAACCAATCTTCCGTCCACCTATTACGTACAAGGTTGTGCTCTTCTTACTTTTCTTAGATCAGTTCCTAAAGGCAACATTTGTGGATTAAAACGATTTTGAGTCTGATGTGTTAGTCGCAATTCTCTTTACCATTTACCTCTTGCGGAGAAATTGATCACTGTTCTTGATATATTTATTAGTCTGGTAAGTGCAGCTATTCGAATTAAGTACAACTGCCCTTTTAAGTCGAAACATGAAAGGCATTTAGTCATTGTTTTCATATTTTTTATGAGTTAAGTAGGTATAAATCTTGTTGTTGCCCTGAATTAGTAATAGTTACCCAAATTGCGAGGCCCCTAGTCAATCATTTCGATTTGTGTACCAGCACAGTAAGTGCAATTATTCAGAGATCTTACACTTACCTCTCCATTTGAATTTTGTTAGCATTCAGTCACTCATTAGAATTTGATATGAGTATAGTAATTGCAATAAACTTAATATCTTACAGTTGCCTCAAAATAGTGCTAGTTGAGGGAAGCTTGAAAGGCTTATAGTCATTCGTTTTGAATATTGTATCAATTTAGTAACTTTTAAAAGTCAAAAATCTTACACTTACCCTCATCAAGCGAATCTTGCAAGGCATCTAGTCACTCATTCCAATTAATCTATCAGTTTAGTAAGTCCAGTGATGCATAGATCTTGCAGTTTCCCTCAATCACAATCAATTAATAGGCGGGTTCATCAGGCCCAGACTTCAGAAAACAATATAAAAGGGGGTCATTTTTCCCACTTTTTTATAACTCTTTACAACTCTTTTTCCTTTATTCTTATCAAGTTAGCTACGAGAGAACTTTCACGGCATACACTGATACCAAGAAACATCACAACAATGATCCCAATGTTTACTTACCTAGTTACACCAACTCTTTCAACCTTGCCAGGCCTTAAAGGACAAGCCGCTGTCGCCGAGTCTTTCTGGTCGAAGGAAGAACTTCAGCATTTTATGCTGCTTTTTGGGGATTTCCTTTTGGATCCCAGCAAAAAAGATTTAGTTGAGAAATACTTTCTCGAAAAAATCAGGGACGAGACAAATTCGTCCAACCAAATAAAGAGTCAGGTTTTGGAAACTCCACCAGCAAGTGATAGGGAGAACTTCAGTAGTTCTGACAGCGATCTGGACTCGGATGTTCCCCTTCCACAAGCTCAGAGTCCTCAATCTGAGCTCATTGAATCTTCTGCTGAAGATTCCTTTTTGGAAATAGTAGATGAGACGGTGAAACTCGATGTGTCACCAATCGTTGAAGAATCTACTAATCAGCACCAGCAGCTCAGCAAGAATGCAAGAAAGAGAGAGAAGCGCAAACAGAAGAGAGATCTTAAAAGGCAGCTCAAGAAGGAACGCCATGAGGAGTATTTGAAGCAGCCATTTAAGCTAACTCTGTGTGCAAAGAAGAGAAAATTGGCACTTGAGAGAAAAAATCATGAAGACGAGTTGCTCAGATGCCAACAGATCAAAAGCTCTCCCTCTGTGTTCTCTGAGGAAAGTGAGAAAGCTGTGTTGCCCGGAAATCATCTACAAGTGTCGGCTTTCTCCTACTGCCACCCTTTGAGAAAGCTTGATCGCTATTACAAAGAGATCATTTCCCTTTTAGACTTTTACAACTACCACGAGAACCTTCGCCTCGTTCACAAACTTTTGAGTCAAGGCTGTCAGCAAGGGTTCATGACTCGTGTAAGAAGTCTCGAATCGACTTTCATCATCAACGAGGTCCACGAGGAGATTGATGACTTTGATGACATATTGAATGAAGGGTCTAGCTTGCTTTCTGATGGAAAAGATGTCTCAGAGCCAGAAGAGAAAGTGCAAGACGTAGGTGACGCAGAAGAGAAAGTGCAAGAGGCTGCCCATGACCAAGTACATAAAGAAGTCGAGTTAAAGAAGGTGCAAGAAGAAGTTGGGCAACAGGAGAAGCCTGCCCAGAAGTCTAGAAAACGGAGGTCGGGAAAGAAGAAGCAAGGAAGCAAAGACTACTCCGCTCAAACACAAACCGCTTCCAAAATCAGGAAGGAGAAGAAGAGGGAGGCGGAGAGAAAGAAGAGGTTTCCCAATGCCGGTAAGTCTCATGTGGTCGTCAGACCTTTTGCTACCAGTGCAGCTATGAGCAAGCCTCAGCCAGTTGAGAAGTACATTCTTCAGTAGAAGTTTGACAAGCGAGTGATCCACGAGTGGATCACCGAATATTGCTTAAAAAGGTATATCAATGCCTTAAACCTATATAGTTTATAATAAAAGTTCTTTTTAAAAAAAAAAAATCAACGGAGGTTGTTGACAGTACTTGATTTTGTGATACAAGATTCTCAAGGCAACGAGTAGCGCTTACGACATAACCCAATAGTTTAGCACCAGCACCAAAATGAATTGTCTATTATATTTTCAAAAAACCAAGGATTTTTAGTTGATCTCATCGTTAGGAAAAAAAATTGTACATTATACTTGTAAATGATACACTTTTTGACGATACTTAGTCAAATAATACTGAAGTATTTTCACATGTGATGACTCGAATTCCATGAGCATTGCAGAAAACTAAATCAAATTAGCCAATTCAATTGTTGAAGGCTAAGGAGACTATGCGTACAATCATTTTGGGCAGATTCAGCGCTTGTAGTGGTAGTAGTAAGTTTGCCCCTGGAAGTAGCCATCCTGCCATTGCATGATGACAAGAGAGGAGAATAAATATTTTTTTGATGGCTAGTTAAAGATTCGTTCATCTTTGATGTATTATGACTAGTCGTCTTAGTCTACTCGAATATGAGAGACCTGAACAGGCTGTAGTTGGACACACCAAAAGCAGGAACACCCGAAACCACATATGATCTTCCTTCATATTAAAGATAACAGTTATAATTGGTTTGAACAGGATAGTACTGGAATAGCATTGATTTGCTTTTTGTTGTTTTACTGTACCACGAGAACTTTAACCTTGAATATGTGGGAGCAACTGACATGAAAAGCCATGATGCCTAACAAAATAATCTAATGTGTCCTCAAAAGATAGCAATGATCGCTCTAGAACTACAACTTTTGGCTCATACTTCTCTGTATGTAGTGTGTTGATCTGTGGATATGCCCATCCTTTGCAACATCTGGCTGCAAAATACTATACGCACCGAAATAAGAAATCTGCAACCATCCCATAGAAATATACGAACAGGCAAAAAATCCAAATTTCATCATAGGCTTCACCCATCACCGTTACTCAAGCCTCAAATCCCCCAAACTTCAAGAATCTTCCTCAACCGTGCTTCTTTTGCTCTGACCATCGAGAAGTTTCTAGAAGTTGCAGTTCCTTCGAGAACTTCCCACTAGCCTCTGCAGCACGTGACCACAAGTCACTCACAAGCGGTACGTCTGATGGCGTTATTTAAGTAACTGGCTTCTCTTTCCTCCTGACTTAAAAAAAGGGTCAATGCTTTCAAAATCTGCTCGTGTGTCAAGAGCTCTCAAACAAGCTCCATTACGGCGGGTCCGTCCCTCAGCAGCCGTGGCATACCCAAGGACGTTTGCTACAGTTGCAAAAAATGGGCCTCTGGAGTCGATAAGGAGCCAGGTTACTACGATAAGGGACTTCAAGTCTCCACAATCGATTCTGATAAGTTTTTCCAGAGGCTTCAGCTCTTCCGGTGCAAACAGAATGCAGATGCAAATGAACAAAGACGACGATCCAAATGTGCCTGCTTTGGAGAAGTACGGCACTAACCTCACCGACTTGGCTAAGGAGGGTAAGTTAGACCCTGTGATCGGACGTGACGAGGAAATAAGAAGAACCATTCAGGTTCTCTCCAGAAGAACAAAAAACAACCCAGTTCTTATTGGTAATGCAGGTACAGGTAAGACTGCTATCATGGAGGGCCTTGCCCAGAGAATTCTTAAGGGCGAGGTTCCCGAGCTGATGAAAGACAAACAGATCATTACGCTAGACTTGGCAGGAATCATATCTGGTGCAAAGTTCCGTGGTGACTTTGAAGAGAAGCTCAAAAAGATATTGAAAGAAGTCGAAGACAAGAAAGGCTCTGTCATCCTTTTCGTTGACGAACTCCACCTTCTAATGGGTTTAGGTAAGGCCGAAGGCTCTATTGATGCTTCCAACATGCTCAAGCCTGCATTGGCCAGAGGTAAGCTCTCTCTCTGTGGTGCCACAACCATTGAAGAGTACAGAAAGTACGTGGAAAAAGATGCTGCTTTAGCGAGGAGATTCTCGGCCGTGATGGTGAATGAACCTACTGTTCAAGACTCTATTTCCATACTTCGTGGTCTCAAGGAACGTCATGAGGTGCATCATGGTGTACGTATCACCGATGGTGCCCTTGTCACAGCTGCTTTGTACTCCAACCGATACATAACCGATAGGTTTCTTCCAGATAAGGCTATCGATTTAGTGGATGAAGCATGTTCCACTTTGCGTTTGCAGCATGAGTCAAGACCTGATGCTATCACTCATTTAGACCGTCAGATCATGACTATTCAAATTGAATTGGAGTCACTTAGGAAGGAGGAAGATCAGTTATCGAAAGATAGAACCACTAAGCTCGAAGAAGAACTTAAAGTCAAGGAGAGCGAACTCAAGGAACTCACTGAGAAATGGGAATCTGAGAAGAAAGCCATAGATGAAGTAAAGCAGGCAAAGGCAGACTTGGAACAGGCCAGATTTGACTTGGAGGAGAGCCAAAGAGAGGGTAATTACGCAAAGGCCTCTGAATTGCAATACTCGACGATTCCAAGATTGCAACAGCAGGTGCAAGAGCTTACAGAGTCTGAGGATGTAGTTAAGTCGCTGTCAATCTTGCACGACTCTGTCACATCCGACGACATTGCAGCTGTTATTTCGAAGATGACAGGCATTCCTCTCAGTAACTTGATGAAGGGTGAGAAAGACAAATTGCTCGACATGGAGATTATCTTGAAGCAGCATGTAGTTGGTCAAGATGAGGCTATTCACGCTGTTTCTGACGCTGTTCGCTTGCAAAGAGCCGGCCTCACAAGTGACAAGAGACCAATTGCATCTTTCATGTTCTTGGGTCCAACTGGTACAGGTAAGACGGAGTTGACCAAGCAGCTCGCTGAGTTTTTGTTCAACGACAAGAGTTCAGTCATTAGATTTGATATGTCTGAGTTCCAAGAGAAGCACACAGTCTCTCGGTTGATCGGCTCACCACCAGGTTACGTTGGCTATGAAGATAGCGGTGAGTTGACAGAGGCCGTGAGAAGAAAGCCATACTCTGTCGTATTGTTTGATGAGTTTGAGAAAGCGCACAAGGATGTCTCAAAATTGCTTTTGCAAGTGCTCGATGAAGGCTCTTTGACAGATTCGCATGGTAAACACATCGATTTCAGAAACACCATTATCGTGATGACTTCAAACATTGGGCAAGAGATTCTCTTGGCTGACAAGGATGCAAAGGAGGATGGATCTATCAGATCTTCCGTTAAGCAAGATATTCTTGAATTGTTGCGTCACCATTACCCTCCTGAGTTCTTGAACCGTTTGGACGAAGTGTTGGTGTTTAACAGGCTTTCGAAAGATTCTTTGAAGAACATCCTTGATATCAGGTTGAGAGAGATTGGCGAAAGATTGAGTGACAAGAGAATATATCTTCACCTCACTGACGAAGTCAAAGAACATCTCGCAACAAAGGGCTACGATCCAGTTTACGGTGCCAGACCTTTGAACAGAGTGCTTCAGAAGGATCTTTTGAACCCACTAGCAATGCTCATGATCAAGGGTCAGGTGAAGGAAGGAGATGATGTTAAGGTCGAAATGCAGAACAGCAAATTGCACATCGTTCCCAATCATCCTGCCGAAAACGAAGGAGATTAAGAATCGCTTCCCTGTTAATTTGTAAATACATTTTGTAAATAATCTAACTTGAACAAACCTTTGCATGCTATAATTATAAAACTCTACCAACCGTAGATGACTCCGCAATGTGCTTCTCACTGTCATCAACCTTTTTGAGTGACTTTCCTCCCTGAATCTGACCCAAGAGAGCACCTATGTTAGGAGGTCCACCTGGAGAAGGGGCAGCCTTTGATGTCCCCGAGTCAGATGGAGCAGAGAGGAAAGATGGGGGAGGCGGTGGCGGCGCTCCTCCACTAGGAACAGGGGGAGCCTGAGCTGGCGGGGGAGGCGGAGGAGGAGGAGGAGGAGGAGGAGCTTCTCCAGAAGGTGGAGGAGGAGCCTGTTGTGGAACGGGAGGAGCTTGCGTAGGAATAGGTGGGGCTTCTTGTGGGATTGGAGGAGCCACAGATGGTGGTGTTGGCACTTCTGGAACAGGTGGAACCTCCAGAGGGATAGGCGGAGCCAGTTGCGGAATTGGTGGGATATCTCTGGCACCGCCATTAGCAGCTTCACTCGGAGGAGAAGGCGTAGCAAATTCGTCGGTAGAATCAGAGTCGAACTCAGACGACTTGTCATCTATTGATGTATCGGGACCATTGCTTTGAGGAAGAGATGAATCTGGAGCAGCTGAAGGAGCCTGCTGCAGTGGTGGTTGAGGAGCCTCTTGTTGCGGTGGCTGAGGAGCCTGCTGAGGTGGAGGTTGAGGAACCTGTGGTGCTTCAGCAGGTGAAACTTGTTCCTGAGGCTTTGAGGGCTCTGCTACATGAGCAGGCTCAGCTGCCTTTGTGTTGCCAGTGGGGTTTCTAGTTATTGGCTGAGGCATACCACCAAAGAGTAAGCTGGCTAACTTGGCAGCACCTGCTCTATTTGGTTCATCATCATCGGATGAATTAGCCTCGTCATCACTCCAGTCATCGCTTCCCATTCCTCTTTGAGATGCTCGTTGCGCTTCCATACGTTTTTGGTCCGCTGGGGTTTGCTTCTGAGTAGGTTTGAAAAATGGATTGGTGTTCTGTGCCGACTTTGGAGTTCCACTTGATGACTCGTTTCCTTGACTGGAGCCATCACCACCAAACCTTGCGAAGGGGTTACTCTTGTGTGGACCATTTGCGGATGACTCACTCTCCTCTTTCTTTGTCTCTCCAGGACTTGTGATCGTTGCTTCAGGTGTCTTTGAGGAAGCGGGCCCTTGTGCGGACTGAGCTGCATTAGCTGTCACATTATTGTTAGTAGGTTTGTAAACTTGAGCAGGAGCCGGCGCTTCTTCTTCTTCACTCGAGTTCTCCATTTCGGCCATCTCTTTCTTCAATTTTGCAAGTCTGGCTTCCTTCTCTTGCTTTTTCCTCAACTTTTTGGCCTCGAGCTCCTTCTTCTGCTCAAGCAAAGCTGCATACTCCTCGTCATCATCGTCACTGGATTCGGTAGCCTTCTTCTCCTCTTCGGTAAGAGACTTGGGTTGAGAGCTTGCTGGAGGCTCTGCCTTTGGAACATGTTCCGGTTTCGATTCGTTCTTGTCATTTGCTTGATTTGGTGTAGGAGGCTTTGGGGAAGAGGGTTTTGGAGAAGTAGTCTGTGGTGGCAAGGATACACTTTGATTATATTGCTGACCTCTGTTTCTAGAAATGCCCAATTTGGCCAATCTCTCACTCATCCTCTTTTGAGCCTGTTCTTTAATATAAGCAGCTCTCTCCTCAGAGGTTCTGTGAGATGCTGGCGAGGAAGTGCCCGATGAAGCACTCTGTGTAGCCTGCGCACCTGTTGACTTGGATTGCTGGAAGGTTTCATCCTTGTCTTGTGCTTTAGGTTGCTGTTGTTGCAGTTTCTCCTCAAACTGTTTCAACTCATCAATGAATAGCTTCACGGCTTGTGAAACACCAACACCATTTTCCCATTTCTCTGCGCCAGCGTCATCTTTGACAGAAACTTGAAGATGAATCGCTGCGCCATCTTCCAAGTTCTTGATACTAGCTTCGATATCCTTGATCATCGATGTCTCATTCTCACATTCTTTCGAGGCATTTTCCGAAACTTGCTTGAGCTTGTTATCAGCATCTTTATTAGTTCCCTCAGAGAAGGATTTGCCCGTCAATGCAGCCATGCGTTGTCTCAAGAGAACCTTTGACTTGTGTCTTATTCTATCCTTCTCCGTAACTTCACCGTTGGGGCCGGTGCCGGTAATTTCAGAGTCACCAGCTTCAGGATTCCAGTCTGGATACTCCTTCTTCAATTTAGCTTTGGCGACTTCTGTCTTGGTTCTTGCAAGATCTTGATTGACCTTGTGAATTTTCTGAATCAAGGTAGGGACCTTGTCTTTTGTATAGTGATCTAATTTCTCCAAAAGTTGCTTCTTCTCTTCCTGAGAGCCACCAAGCGCAACATTGCTCAATTTTTGTTGAGTTTCTTTGATCTGGTTCTTCAATCCCTCGATGATCTTTGAATTGTAGTCCTCTGATTGCCTGTTTGCTATTGAATTGTGCTGATCCTCAGCATTCACAGCATCCAAAAGAATCTGCTTTTCACGAATCAATTTTTTCAACTCAGCTATGCTCAAATCACGAGACTTCGAGGACTGGACGCTGCTAGGCTGGTCTTCAAGGGGCCTTCTGCTTCTATGACGTGAATTGGAAATGTATCCCATGTCATCATCATTGTTTTTGAATCTTGATGCAGATGTCTGTTGCTTAGGAGGCTGTTGCTTGCCCTTGGAACCACCTTTCAAAGAGTTCTTGAGAGTATCTACCGAGTCCTGCAAGTACTTTGCAGAAGGAGGAATCAACTCCGGTGGTAGTCTCAAGGGAATATCGAACCCGTTCAAACGGCGGTAAACAAGATGCATGGCCACAGCAAACTCGTCTTTGTTGAGCTTACCACGGTTGCTCGAGTCACATAAGTTCCAGATAGACTCCAAGTCAGGTCTGCTCAAACCAGACTTGTTGAAAATACCGATAGCAGTCTCACCCTGAATAAAGCCCTTTCTCTCAGGATCCCAGGCAGCAAAGATACCATCGTAAATTTGTTTCTCTTGCTTGGTGATGGCCCAAGTGACATTGCTCTTCAAAGAGCCTCCCATTGCATTTTGCAAATTATTTGCGCTCAGTTGCGTATTTGATAGGAAGTGTTGTTCCATGGCATTCAAACCAGGAATTCCTCCCGTAGGAGTGTGAACAAATCCCCATTGACCAGGCTTACCCGTAGGTTGAGATTGCAATAACCCGCCAGTCTGCTGAGGCTGAAAACCGCCAGTCTGTTGAGGTTGAAAGCCACCAGTCTGCTGAGGTTGAAAGCTGCCTGTTTGTTGCGGTTGAATTCCAGTTTGCTGAGGTTGGAAGCCTCCGGTGCGTTGTTGTTGGATACCCTGCGATCCATTGAAGCCAGTGCCTTGTTGCTGAAGGAGACCAGTTTGTTGAGGCTGAGAGCCGCCCGTTGGACCGGAACCGGTGCGTTGAGCAGCCAATTGAGGCTGCTGGGCTTGGAAACCAGTACCCTGAGGCTGAAGAGGCCCAGTTCTTTGCGACTGCAATTGCTGAGGCTGCGCAGGAATCAAACTGGCAGTTTGCTGAGGTTGCAATGGGATAAGTGAGCCACCACCTGTGCGCTGTGCAGTCAACGAGTTGAAACCACCGGTAGGCTGAGCTGCGAAAGATGTTGGAGGAGGAGCAGCACCGTTGCCTGAGAAGTTCAGGATACCGGGCTGACTATCAAGCCAATCACTCTGAGAAGGTTTGGGCGCTGCGAACGACGAAAATGGAGTGTTGGCTAAGACCTTATTAGGATCTTCAGGAACGGCAAAGTTGATGGCATCCACGAAGCTCTGTACCTCATTAGCCCATTTTTGAGGCAAAACACCAGGCAAAGGCTCTCCTTTCAACGATTGGTTGCACAAGTGCAACGCCAACGCAAATTCAGGAAACAAAAGGGAACCCAGCTTGTTGGTATCGGCAAGAGTCCAGATTTCAGCCAACGTGACAGGCTGCAAACCAGAACGCAACAAAATGTCTCTAGCTGCGTCACCGGAGATGGAGTTTTCACCCTTGAGCACTGCAGTCCTGAAGAGGTGCTCGAACTTTGTCTGCTCTTCGGCAGTGATAAACGATAAACGAATAGCAGGGATCTTCAACTCCTTGTTTTCAGTCACAGAGCCCAATGCCGCCGTGAAGCCAGTTTTCTGTGCCTGCAATGGCTGCTGGCCAACACCAGCGCTACTGAACCCGGTCTGCTGAGGCTGAAATCCAGTAGGCTGCTGGAAGCCAGTTTGCTGGGGATTCAAGCCGCCAAACAGAGAAAGCTGCGGCTGGAATCCCGTTTGCTGAGGCTGAAACCCCGTTTGCTGAGGCTGGAATCCAGTTTGTTGACCTTGAAAGAGCCCTGGCTGCTGAGGCTGCTGAATCTGATTCCCTTGGTAAAACCCAGTCAGCTGCTGTTGCATGTACTGAGGCTGTTGAGGCTGCTGCTGCTGCTGGTTTTGAAAGCCGTACTGGTTTTGGTACCCAGTTTGCTGCTGCTGCTGGTAACCTCCAGGGTATTGGCCTTGGTAACCGCCCTGGAAGGAGTTGTACATGGTTGGGAAGGAAGAGGTGATAAAATAGGTGGGTTGGAGGAAACCGGCACGTAATCATATTGGAGGTCGAGTAGTGGGAGGACCCACCCGTACACCACTGTACCTCAGTAGTCAAGGGCTTGCATTCCCAAATATTTGGTTTTTATGGGGTTGAGGGCTTATGCTAGATGTAGAGGAGTTGAATTTCATAAACTTCTTTTTTTTTTAATTTTTTTTTTTTGGAACTCTGCTATTGACATTGTAAATTGTGGAGTCTGTTTCGGGCAAGCAAAGTATGGTGGTGTCCGCAGAAAGAATGGCTGCGAAAAAGGCAAAGGGCAATTGTAAGATAAACCTTCGTGGAGATCACATATTGATGGAGGACAAAAAAAAAAAAAAAAGAAATATATTCATAATTCAAGGGCCACTGACATGTAAGGAAAACACTTTGTTAGAGTCCAATTGGTGAGATTTGCTGACTCTGGAGACATGTTAGGGAAAGCCGGTAACGGCTATGCTCACCGAGTATGAAGCCGGAGAGAATGTGGAGTCAATGCCTCCAAAAAACCAGTTGATATAGAAAGTAGAAAGAATAGTTTCAGTAATTGAAGCGTGTATAATCACTAGTCTTGCTATTAGAGATTATGTTGGTATGATCATCCAGGTTGCTTCGTCATTGGTCCTAAAGATGCTATGATTCTTGGAGGACACTGGGGTTAAGAGGATGTTTGAGCAGAATCATGAAGAGGGTTTAAAGAATTAGGGGTGTAATTAGCCTGTCGTTGCAATTGGTACACGTAGCTAATCTCGAACCAAATAAATCTCTCTGATAAAAATCGTGTTGTATACTCAACTTCTTCGACTAGATCCTGGCTTGTGTTAAGTAGAGTGACGCTTAATTATATTTTGGCTAAACAATCTATGGAGATGATCCTTCCTGATAAATAATTAGTAGAAGACTCTACTCAATTTGGGGTTCATTCAAACAAGATCACAAATGGTCGCCCATATAGGTATTGTTCCAAGTGTCAAAGCCGGGCCACGCTGATGACATGTGCAAAGGCATCAATTATTGTCCTCCTAAAAAATGATTCCGTAAATATAGAGGCCGAGTTGAAAAGCCATAAATCAAGAAGAATCTCAGGAATCCAGGTAGATCACCAGCTGGGGAATCAAATACCGATAAAAACAGGTCATCTTCTTATATGGCCGACGACGACTTCATTTGAGACACTGGGAGTCCGCTTCACATTGTAAACAAATGAAGCCTTCTGCTTGACTTCGTTAAGAGCCCCATTACGCTCTATGTCTTTGGAAGATCTCGCTATATATCCCAAGGTTATGGTAAAATCAACGCTAATCTCCCTAACGGAGAAGAAATCATAATTAGTAAGGTTTGGTACATCGCTGCCTCCAACATCATCTCAGCCAAAAGGGGATTGGAAGAACGCTACGCCTAGACACCAAAACTCACCTTGTGGTTGATGATTGCAAATTAGTTGTGGGTCGTGGTGTACCTTCTGGGTACTACAAATTGAATTTGAAGTGCCAATAGTCTGATATTAGCCCTGGTCGACCTTTCAACATCTGACTTTGATTATATCAAGAACAGATTCGTCAAATTCTATAGCGCGTAGTCAAGTCTGTCGACTGGAAAACAGAAGCTGTCTACTCCGAAAAAGCTCATTGAAACGAAATAGAAACGGTCATCTTCTTCAACAGAAAATCAATTTCAGAAAGACAAGACCTGACCCACAACCGGTACCAAGTGATACAAGGAGTCGTTGTCGAGACTGTAGCCGTGCCACCCAGGCCCAACGCATCAAGTGACGCAAACGTATTCACATTTCTACCAGACTTAAGAACTCAATGGCCAATGGGCAAATTCTCTTTTAGCATGTTTCAGTTGATAGTTACAACATACACTACTGTGTCACGTCAAACAACTGCACAGGGTACCAATTGCAGTAGATTGAGCTCGACCAATGGGAAAAGAGGTTAGTTGCTGGTCTGTTTTGAACAGGACGTTTTGTGCAAAGGGATCCTTGATAAAATAGATCCCAAACCTTTCTTTCAGTCTCTACACTGGCAGCACCCAGCTTCTACATGGAAAATCAGAGGATCTTCGATCTAGTCAAAATCGTACGTTGAGTAACTAACGAAGCTATAGGAAAAGTACAGACTTTATAGATATCGGATAGAGTTTCAAATATCCTCGTTGGAGTGATATGTATCATGGAGGTACAAAAAGCCTGCCCTAAGTTTAAAAGCCGTGCTCTCACTCAAGATTTTTAGGATATGAGCCTCATATGTAGCAATTGACTGCAAAACACCCATTTTGCCACAACCACAAATGGAATTCTTTAGTTCAATCAACGACATTATGGTTTTCTATAATAGATGAGAACTTGGTTCCTAACCATTTATGTTAAGCTTAACATTGTGACCTTCAGCCGTGCCCTGCAAGACGTACATCCAAAAAAGTAATAGATTTCGCAGCCATTTTGACACCACTGGCTGGGTTTCACATATTTCGTAGTTCACATATTCATGTAATAGTAGCCAATTCAGGCTTCCTTTTAGACTTCATCATCTCTATTTCAAGCCAATTGGCTGTTGCTAAGAGATGGTTATCGTTGGTGTTGCCTGCGATCCTAATCTACCAACTTCCGCATTGAGCGGGGCCTGTCTTTGTACCAAAGGGTATAAAAGGCGAATTCCTCATAAAATACCCAAATCCTTTTCTATACCTTATCTTTTTTACTATCGAACGAAATCGGCTTCTAATTAAACTACAGAAGCAGATTTCAGCAAAGAGTAACACAAACAGAGACAACCTATTCAGTAACTGATCAAACACTAATGTTGGAATTCATCAACCAAGGTGCTGATTTGTTGGGCGGAGGTTTCACCTTCGCCGCCGGTGTATTGTGCGCCAGATGGGATAATATGGGAAATATCATCCACCATGACAATTGGGTCATCAAGATCTACTGGGCGCCTGGCCATTACGAGTTCTTCAAGGAGATTCTCCAACGGGCACATTTTGACCCAGTGGCACTAGATTGCGCTCAACGCTTGTATTATAATAAGCTAAACGAGCTAGATGAAATCTTTTTTAGATGGGACCGACCTATCAAATGCTGGTATGGTGGACATCACCCGGAGATTTATTATGAGGAAGAGCATGAGAGGTATCACGAGGACCAGCTCGAGGAGGAACTAGATGATATAATGCTCGAGGAGGAAATCTTAAAGGAGATCGAGAATGAGATTCAGAAGAAGATCCTGAGGGAGATTGAGAAGGAGATCCAGGAGGAGTATGTGTGGGAGATCGAGCAGGAAGAGATCATGAACGATATCAAGATGATTGAAGGAGAGGAAGAGAGATGGTTGAGAGAGATCGACTTGATCAAGAAGGAGAAGACTGATGTCGTAATTGTGAAGGATGCTGAGTTGTCGGTGAAGGGAAAAGTTGAAGCTGGCGAGGAGACGATGTACAAAAAGAAGATCTTAGAAAGCAGCGAGAAAGACCCAGAGAAGAAGCCGAAATCGAAGGAGAATGCCCAGAAAGAAAGCTTTTTTGACGACTCAGAACCTCAGAGCGATAGTTCGGACGTTGACAAACACAGTACCGCCGAAACATCACCTGAGCAGCTGCCGAAACGTTCAAAGGCGAACTCGCGTCACACTAATTTCAAGGCGAAGGAGATGGGGACTCCAAAGCTGGACAGAAAAATTCAAAATAAGGGACACGAGAACGCACCGGTGAAGGCTCTGGCAAAGACGACGAAGACGTCCAAGAATCGTGAGAACAGGAAGGCAAAGAAGGCGGCGAGGAAAAATGGGATTTGTGCTCTTCAGGATCAAACCACGTTGTTTAAGGTTTCAAAGTTGGTAAGCGTTTAGATCATTTTTGTTGTGTGGCAGTGCATTGTTGGAGCCGACATGGAAGAATGAGATTGGGGACCTTGTTCGGAAGTAGAGGGCTACGCTTTCATTTGTCACACACACTGGATGGTTTGACGCTTCGATACAGCTTCTACGTAGTTCACTTGATATTTGTTTATGACACTGGCGTAGATGGTGGTCCTTTGCTTCGTCTATTGTAGCCTCTACTTTAAAGATTCTGTGATCTCATCCCAGAAGGCAATCTCCAACTTTGTGACGTCGTTGAAGATGGTCACCAACTCTTCGAGCCTCTGTTCTGAGAGATCTATGCTTGTAACGATGTCATCCAACACCTTCTTCCCTAGCTCATTAGCTTCATTGTACCAGTCTGAAGTGTAGTCGTCGAGCCAGGATGCATACGTGTTCGATTCATCTTCCGACGACAAGACACCAAGGGAACCGTCGTGCTTTTTACGTAGAGCCTTGCCGAATATACCAGCATCCGCATAACCATGAAGACAAGGCGCCAAAGCTACCTTGATCCCAAGAAAGTCCTGAGTTTTACCCATTCTCAACAAGTAGTCGCAGTAGGCAAGACATGGCTTCGCTGGTTGAAGCTCGGAGTCCAATTCTGCCCTATCAAAATCGACGTTATATTTCTTGAGCAATTTAATCTTGTGTCTCTCGAGCTCCTTCATAATACTGTCAATCACCTCTGCCTGAGCGTGAATTTGCTTATAAGACGGAGCCACCAGGGCCGCGAGCCCGTGGATCTGGGCATAGTTGATCAAGTAGTAAAAATCCTGTTTCAAATAGAAGAGAAACTTTTCGAAGGGGAGCTTGTTGGTGGCTACGAGCTCAACAAATGGGTGCTCCACATACCTCCTCCAGTTTTCCTTGATCAACGGGTGGTTTGTAAAGAAGGCAAGAATGTCACCATGTTTTTCCTTCAAGTCTCTCCCGATGGTTGAGGAGCCCTTAATCACGCTTTGGAAACTGATGTTCCCTGCGTTTGTATGATCTACTGGCCCATGACCATGTCCTAACTTGGACGCCAAAGTAAGCATTCCAGTATGTACATAGTTGATCGAGAGCGGGATTGCCCCCTGAAGAGAGAGCCCCTTCGCAATGTTCGACGCAATCGAGCTTGCCAAGGTGCAGCCAGTACCATGAGTGTTGCTCAGGACGATGTATGGCGACCTGAAGATGGTGATCTTGTCAGCATCTTTTTCATAGAGCACATCAGCGATTACAAGATCACTGGATTCTTTCTCGCCCGCAAGCTCCCCAGTTCTAGTCCAAGGTATGTGCCCACCTTTCAAGAGAATGTTGTTGCACTTGAGAATCTTTTGCAACTCAACAGTGAGCTTTTCAACATCGGCGATTTTACTCACCTCCGGAGCCTTGCCTTGCTTTGCTTCATACAACAGCAACGCTTCCACGAAGTTTGGGGTGCACAAAAACGTCGATGGAAAGATCTTATCAAAGCACAACTGCACCGCCTTGTTATTCGTGAGCGTTACACCGGAAGTGCTCACCATGACAGGATCCATGACAATCTTAATGCCTTTTTTGTTTAAATAATCGATATTCTCGGAGAGAACTGTAGCAGCTTCCTCGGTGAGCATACCTGTCTTCACCACCTTCAAAGGATGATCCCCATCATACCCCTCGATAAAGTCGTCGAAGTTCTTCTTCAAGATCTTTCTCAAATGCTCAATTGGCGTCTTTTCTACAGCCTCGACGCCACTAGCATTCTGAGCAGTCAATGCGGCTATGCAAGTGAGCCCATAGACCTCATGGGCGTTGATGGTCTTGATGTCAGCCTCGATACCAGCACCTCCGGAGGAGTCCAGCCCAGCGATGGTGAGAACGGCAGGAAGCGATCTAGTAGTGACCTGGGGACTTAAAAGATCAACGTAAGATGTAGTAGGCATGAAGGTTTAAGGAAAGAATGTAAAGAGCTTAAGCAATGATACTTCATTGGATCAAACCCTTGTGCACGCATTGGACCTTGATGGGTTCCGTTAGCGCATGCGCATATCGTATGCGCGTAGACGGCACAGTGCTCAATACGCCTTTGGGATAATTCATTTGGGGAACTTTCTTCATCAAATTTTATCCTTGTCCAAAGATGTATAGTATTTGACGAGATTCAATTCGCTTTGGAGAGTCTCCTCACGATAACTGACACGAATGTCGGGCACGTTAGTCTTCTCAATATCGTTGCCTGCAACACCCCCTGCCATGTAGTTTTTTCCGAGCCAGTGCTTTTTGATGGCTGCCTCATATCCTGACTGCTTCACCGAATTCATGGCCAACTCACACATGTCCACACCACTGAACTTGTATATTTGTGCCGCCACAGAATACTCCTCGATCAATGGCTCTTTAGTGTACGAAAACTGTAACGGATCGTCCGTAGACAAAGACACATTGAGACCACGCTTGAAAAAGCTGAAGAATGGATTCTTGTCGTAGGTCAAAAACAAGGCGTTGTTGGACAATGGCGAAACAGCCAATCCGATCTGGTCCAAGTAGAACAAGTACTGGACGAAAGGAAGCTTGCGCAATCTGATACCGTGGGAAATCGAGTGGGTGGTCAAAAATGCAGAGATCAAATGCTCTGGGTCACCAGCCTCACCGCAGTGTGGCCTAAGAACGAAAGTGTTGTAGCCCAATCCAGCTCTTAGTCTGTTCAACGCAACTAAATCAGCGTAGAGGTAGTACAAGTAGTAAGAATATGGAGGGTTTTTGTCACCATCCCACTCAGATGCTGGAGGGAAGTACTTGGCATTGATTGGTCTCTCTGGCTTGGACTCGTCATCCACAGAGTCGAAACCAACCACTCTTTGCAAGAAGATATGCAAGTTAGGGTTCAGCTTGGGGTCGAGTGACACTTTGAAAAGTGGCTCAAACAAGTTGGTCATGATTTGGTTGAAGCTGTTCACATTGCCGTTCTTCTTGTACAAGTCGTAAAGTCTTGGCACCTGGATCAACCATCTGACGTTGTGAGAAAACAACTTGTTGTCGACAATCCATCTGGCTAACTTGTCCCACTCATCATATGAGCGACCATAAATGGAGATTCTTAATTCTACCATTTGGTACTTGGAATTCTCAAGATCTTCGAAAACCTGTTTTGTGATTTCGGCCAAGTACTTCCCGTTGATGAAGTTATCCGTCTTCAAGAAGATCTCACGCAAACGAGATTCACCAATTGGGTTATACTTCAAGTTGAACTTGTCAAAACGATGGAAAGTGTCTGTGTGGGCGTGCATATCCAAAGTGTCAATCGATAAGTCGTAGGCAGTAAGCTTCAACGAATCAAACACCTCTTGCAATGTCAAAAGCTTTCCGTCTCTGAAAATGACTTGCTCCTCCGGCACAGTCTTCAACTTATACTTGATGAAACGCAACAAATGCTTCTGGTTCATGCAAGCACTGTGGTGAATATGGGTGTCCACCTTTCTAACGTTGTAGAAGTCTCTATGAGGGTTGCCCTTAGATTGCTTGTTCTCTTCAAAATCATTAAGCAAGTAGTACATGTTCCACTTTGTCTCCAAATACTCAAGACGCTTGAAGGCAAAGGACTTGATAGGCCCATCAGAGGAGATTCTGGCGATCTTATTCAAGTCTGTGTAATACTCACGCAAAGTTGGAGCATGAGAGATCGGCTCACCTGTCTCTTTATCAATGATCTGGTAGACGTCCTCAGCATTGTGTCTCAATTCATACTTGTCAGTCATGTCTTTGTCAGGAACAGGGAACTTGCTCATCTCGATCTCCTCCTCTTCCAAGTGCTGGCCCGGAAGCTGGTTGAACTTGTTCTTCAGCTTGTACGTTGGCTTTGGCGGAGGAGGGTAGATGACCCAGTCATCGTGGTTCTTTGGGTTGTCCAACTCATTTCTCTGCAAGGACAAGTCCATATACTTGTGTCTCATGTCCAAGCACATCTTGACCTTCTCAAACAAGTCCACTAGTTCACTTGAAGGATACTCCTCAGGCAACGCATTTGTGTGGTCTCTGGGTTGCTTCCCGGGCAAGTTGATCCCTTGAGTCGCCACCAGCGGGTGAGGGTGGAAAGTCGTAGGCAAGTCAATCACCGACTGTCTACGCTGACGGCCAAACAGTTTCGAGGAGCGTGCGGTTGAGCTGCGTCTGGAATGACCATCTTTTTCGTTCTGGTCCTGAAGTGCTTCGAATGCCCTGATCTTCAAGTCGTGGTCCTTGATAAACCTGTCTTCGGTGGTTGAAAAATGAGTCAGAGCCAAGCTCAGAGCCAACATTCCGTCGTCCAGATCGTCATATTGGTGCACGTCGTCAACAGGCAGGAGATAGTGTTCGTCGTCGGAAGAGGCTACGTTCATGGCAGCGAATGGAGGTGAAGGTGGTAGAGTAGTAGGTGGATGTTGATAGAGATGAGTGCGAAGATGAAGAGTGGCCGAAGGAGCAAAGTTTGATGTTCAACTGAGTTGCACGGTATGATTTGAGGGCAAAGGGGATTCATGAGACGATAAAGTCTAGGTAGAGGAATACGATGAGCTGGAAAAAGAAGGGATTTTGTGGCACTTTTTGGTGAAACTGCTTGGGGACTTGGTGCTTTCGGAGTTTCATGGTGTGCACACCGAGAACGTAGATAGGAGAGATGATAAAGGACACCCAGAAGAAACTTCATGTATACACCCAGAAGATACTTCATGTATAGATAGGAAAGAGAGTCTTGTTGTGGAAAGCTGTTGAATTCTTTTAGCTGGGATCGGAATTCACACTTTTGCGGTGTCGACCTTGTATTATGGCTGAAATACGGGTATCCCAGCGTACATCACAGTAGGACGACCCCACTATTACACTTTCGTGAAAGATGTGGCGAAGTAAGGGCAAATGCTCTTAAGATAAGGGCAAAAAGGTAATATGTTTGGGGATGTTGTGAGAATTCGCTTCTGAAGGATGTTCATCGACTAGGTAAAGTAAAGTATCCTGGGAAAGAGGCACGATGAGTAGAGGGCAATACATGAAACTTCATAAAAAAAAAGGGGTGGGACTTTCCTGTGGTTCTTACATCAAAGCCTAAATCCATCGAGCTTTCAAGTTCTTTCGAAATGTGGATTTTTGTCTTTTTTCTCTTTTTTGCTTCACTAGGTGCTTGCCTCTGGGGTGCAGCATACCTAGGACGCACATTTTTGCAACCATTTTCTCAACCACTTCCACCCACAACAACCACCACACCCAACCCACCAGAATACTCAAAGCGTCCATGAAATATTACTTGCGGACGAATGGCTTTGCTGAACACCAATAGATACACTTTGTGGTCCAAGAAAACGAACCATCCATTGGAAACATACTTTCGGGACACACACCTCAGAGCACTAACAATGAGGTCCAGGTGAAACAGAATTCCACCACTGGACCTCAGAATTTGTTCCCAAGGCGTTTTCTGGCACCACCCATAATCGGTCGTGGAGGGCCCACTGATCGTGACCTTCGTGAAGTCTATCCCAATGGCGTTACTGAGCCGAGATTGGTGAAACTCAACACTACCGAGCTCCTTAAGAGGAGCTCGAAAAGCACTACGGGGATGCTTTACGTTCTTCCAAGCGAAGCAAATTTGCAGACGTCCCGCCCACAAACTACCCCAGAAAATAATGAACAGGGAGAAAATGAACATGGAGAAAATGAACAGGGAAACAATGAGGCGAGGAGGAGAAGATCCAATTTTAAAGTAGCTGTTTTAGCAGCAAAGCCTATCATGGGAATAATTACTGCTGTCATCGGCCTTGCAGGGTGTTATAAGGGATTCAGACCCTTGAGTCATTCAGTGAAGCTTGTTGAAGAAGGAGCCAATATGGCGACTGCAAGCCAATTTGTCTTGGAAGAACCAGGGCCACAGTCGAGCTCGCTCGTCAAAAAGCATTCGTCTATTCTCAAGTGGAGTGCTGCTATAGGTGGAGCTGTTCTGTGGGTATCCTTACACGTCGTCTTTGGATTAGCTCCAGCGGAAAGCTTGGGATGGATCGGTATCCTTCAACGCGTTTCGACTTTGTGTTTTAATTTAGCACTTCAATGTCCTGAAGTGACTCCTTTGGGTGATGCTGAGTTGCAGAGGTAGCGAAGTCTTCGCAAAAATGTCATTTGCACACAATGCCACGATTATATCGTGATCCAGAAAAAAGAAAAGAAAATATAAAAGAAGGCCCCTTCTCTTGTGACCCTCGCACACAGTCAACTCCGTGCCAGTAACCTTGTAAATTATGTGCTGTTGCAACCTCTTTCTTCAATGCAGTAGTCGAAGAGAACATAAATCTGTCCTTCCTCGATGTAATAGAAATTATTTGCGGAAACAAGCCTTGTGGGTTTGGGCTTCTTTATCTCGGAAAGGCAGTGAAATTTAGTAATGCCTCACATTGGTAGAACGTGTCTCAAACTCCACTTTGAGTAGTTTCAGATCGTCCTCCGACCTACGCTTAATTTCGCGCCATAGCGGCCTTGATACAGAAAGGGTCCTTGCCAGATGACAGTGCCTGAATACTCTCTGGTCCATACATTCAACTTCCTAGGAATGCCCAAAAGAAATGATATGGATCAAATCTCGTTGCGTGTCAATCATAATTGGTAACTTGAAGCAATGGTTGGATGCATAGCGTCACATGGATGCTTCTTTCCCAACATGTTAAGCGCAAGGAGCCTGCTTCTTCTTGAATAAAGAGTTTCGAACTTCTGCTTTGGTGAGGCAAATTACCCCTATTTTTCGCTCAAACAAGGAATGAAGTATAAAACCTGTAATTATCAATAAGTACTACTTCGACCACACCTTCATTCACCATGGGTCAGAAGAAGCATTCCACTTACGTGATAGCCGCAGTAGACGAAAAAACACTAGCTTCATTGAATGAGCTAGAATCCGCGAGAGCAAAGTTTGTGTCCCATTCTATTGCGATCAACAACTTAAATAGCCGTGGGTACGTGTCTTGCGAACTCAAGGAATGGTGTAAAGAAGAACCCGTGATTGAACAAAGGACTTGGGTACTGAAGAGTCTATCTCAACGAGTGTTTTTGAGCCAAGAGAATCTGCTTTTGTATGTTATCTGCAGCAAACACTACGGTAGCTACAGAGAAAGCGAAACAAACGCTGATTGGAATGCAATCTCAGTTAGGCGATTCGGTGGATGCTTCCTCAAGGTCCAGAAGCAATACTCCAAACGTGCCCCTGTCAATAATCCAATGAAAGATATTCTCTATGGAGATAATCAATCAGCAGAGCAGTCAGATTGCGTGCTTGAGTCCAAACAGGGTCTGCACAAGTTGAGGCTTCAGGTCAGCTTCAATAAACCAAAGGACTTTCAGCAAGAGAACACTCGTATCGTGAAGCCCAAAATGGAGGTCTCGGAATTCACCAAGTTAGAATTGACGGCCAACTGCGGCCCTTCGACGTGCTCAACTTCAATGGGTTTGGAATTGAGTGGGATTGTGGTGTGTCTCTTAGAGGTTAGCGCCTCAAAGACTACAACGACTTCCACCGCCAAGTATGTACTCCGTCAAAAAACGTTGTTGAATACAAAACTCAAGCAAAAACTCAATTGGAATGGAAGCGTTGATGGTGCAATGGCCTCATTACAGTTCCTACTTCAAGACTGTGTACTTCCAGACTTAGAAGCTTCTCAATTTGCCAGTCATTATTGGAGAACCTATGGTATCAAGATCACAATCAAGCTTTCTTCGAAGAAGACAAGTCTCGAGCTTCCTGTGTTTATGGAGGTGGCCGTGGGGTATGAAGATCGCTACCATATTGAGCTCACTCGATTTCAAATGAACCCGCCCGACAGGGACTTTGTTCTGTTCAAGAAATTGTTCGAGCCTCGTCTCACACAACTTTATCATCGAACACTTCTCATGACCCCTGACTTTGGCCACAGAGGACTCCATACTGATACCTTCTCTATTGACGGAACAACGGTAGCGGTAACAAACGGGAAAGTAGTGAGACAAATAGCGTCCGACATAATGAAAGACAAGGCTTTCGACGATAAATTAATTCTTTTAGGATACATGGGGGTCCGAGTTCAGCCCAAGGTGACGGATGACGAGAACTACATTATTTGCAAAGTATGCAAGGGCTCTGACATTGTAACAAGGTACCCAGTCGATCCAGATGAAATGTATGGTGGGCTTTTTTTAGTGATAAACAGGTGTCTAGTTCACTATAACTTTCCCTTTGCAATGAGAACGGAGAAAAGAGTGTTTGAAAATACACCACTACTTGAACTGATCTTCATTGACAGTGTCTTCAAGTCTGGAACCACTATCCTCGACGAAAGACATGTCATTGTGGTGGATTCATATTTGATCGCCTCGGTAGGACTCCTTTTATGCTTCAACAATCCGCAGTATCGTCACCGAAAACATGTTGTCCTCACTTGTTACAGCGTTAATGTCGTTTTACAAGAGTACTTCACAAGCAACGACAAAGAAAAGGGAGTAGATTATTCTGACAGAATGTGGGGGTTATTCAAAAATCCGTTCATGTCAGTAACCACTCGAGTACCATTGGACAAGACTATGCATGGTATGCCCGCTTGTACAATTCCTCCAGAGTGGTATAACTGTGCTGTCCACTCGTGCGGACCCACTTTCTTTTCAGAAACGCTCAACAGGCAATTCAGAATTCTAGTCGAGTTTGAATTGTCCCTTGATTGTGAACCATCTGCAACATTTTTTCACTACATACCTGTGGACATTGCCGCTCACCCAGATGACGATGCCACTTCTCTTCCACCACCTCCACCCCCCTATGAAGTGACGGAAGGTACCTAAATTCACATTGTTTTGTAATATGCTAGTTTTATTATTTATTGATTCATCGAGATAGAATTTTGTAAATAACTACCACTTCCGTGGGAGCAGTTTGAGACCAGTGGTTGTGTGAAAGACGACAAAACGGTGGAGGTGGGCAACGACACTTCCAAGTTGCTCAGGCTCTTGTGCTAGGCAAGAGATGGCTCGTTCAAAATGTATGGTCGTGGACCGCTACTATATAAAGAAAGCATACACAGATAGCGTACATATAGCCATTCTTTGTTCCTACAAGATTGACTTCCTGAAACATATCGACCTTCTTTCTTGTCCTTATCAGCCATCCCTAGTACCCGTTCCGCTCATTTTGCAGCCATTTCCTTCTCACCTTTCCACCCCGTAATACCCCAACCCCCACTTGACCAATTACGTGACTCCACAATCTACCAATTGCGTCACGCTCTCCTGCTGCTTCTTTCGTTTATCCCCACTTGTTTGGCACTCGGACTGGCCTGCTCTTAGGTGTTGTTTCCATTGGGGGACCCCTTCGCGCCCTCTTGCCGTTAGCGTCCCGGTGTCGCACTGTTGATGCCTATCGCAACCCACAACGACTTCAGCTCGTGTCGCGTGTGCCTTCCCTTCACGGCTCCATCGGTCGCTGCCAATGTTCCACTGCCCACGATCCGAATATAAATACCGGTCACTTTCCCCCAGCTTCCTTCTCAGCAACAACTTTTTACTTATCTTTTTCCCATGACCACTCCAGGTACGTGAGCTTCCTCATCTTTATCCACCTTCGCTAGCCCTTACTAACTCCAGACTACAAGTTCCACCCACAGAGAAAGTCCACCATCATCACAGCGCCCTTCTCTGGCGGCCAGCCCAAGGGCGGCGTGGACCTCGGACCAAAGTACATTCTCGAAGCTGGGTTTGAGAAGCAGCTCCAGGGGTTGGGTTGGAACACTTCGGTGACTCACCCACTTGAGGGACACACTTTTGAGCAGTTCAAAACGAACGACAAGGACTCCTACGGCGTCAAGAACACCAAGATCGTGTCTGACTGCAACAAGCTCATCTTTGAGGCGTGTCTCGATGCCCACAAGGCCAACTCGCTTCCGGTGGTGATTGGAGGAGACCACTCGATTGGAACCGCTACAGTGGCTGCTGCATTGGAGAACAACCCAGACACTTGTGTGTTGTGGATCGACGCACACGCCGATATCAACTCTCCCAAGACCACGGACTCAGGCAATTTGCACGGGTGCCCCATGTCGTTTGTATTGGGCATCGACAAGGAGTCGTACCCACCAGAGTTCAGCTGGGTGCCTTCAAAATTGAAGCCCGGCAAAATCGCCTACATTGGCTTGAGAGACGTCGACGCCGGTGAAAAGGCCATTTTGAAAAAGTACAACGTCCCTGCTTTTTCCATGTACCACGTGGACAAGTACGGCATTGGCAAGGTGGTGGAGATGGCCTTGGACAAGGTCAACCCAGACCGTAAGTTCCCCATCCACTTGTCATACGACGTGGATGCCATAGACCCTTCCTTTACGCCCGCAACAGGCACTAGAGTCGAGGGTGGCTTGACGTTGAGAGAGGGCTTGTTTGTCGCCGAGGATGTGGCTCAGACCGGTCTCTTGAGCTCCCTCGACGTTGTGGAGACAAACCCTCTTTTGGGTGAGCACGAGAACCACGTTCTCGATACGGTAAGTGCCGCCTGTGCCATTGGCAGGTGTGCCATGGGTGAGACGTTGCTTTAGAGGTAAATTTTTAGACGTGTAAAGTACATAGGTGATGACAGGCTAGAGTAATGACATGAGAGTGAGGTGTAGATGTGGCTGTCAAAGGCAGTAAGTCAATTGATCAGGGCTATTTTCACGAGTATGCCAAAGTTCAATTGCAATTTCAGTGGTCAATTGCATTTTTCAAGGTGATGGTGAGAGTCCTGCCAGAAATGCGGGGGCCAGCTTATCGCTCTTATCAGGGTATGAGTATTTTTTTTTTCACCCAGTGATACCAACTATTCAATTTCATGAATGAAGGCAATTCAAAGAAGAATCTGATTGAGCTGCCCAAGAGTCCGAAGCCGAGTCAAGGGGAACTTGTTTCGTCTCCAAGGAAGGAGTCAGAAGGGGATGCCATCAAAACGGCAGATGCACCTAGTGAGACCACTAAAAGCGACAATTCAATTGATGGAGGTCAAATTGGAAACACAAATGACCACGTCACTGAGGAAGCCCTAGATGTGATCGTCAAAGTGTTGGAGGCGCATCTACAGCCGTACACTGTAGGGAATGTGGTGCTCCACCTTCTCAAGAAGCAAAAGGCAAAGTTAGCTCAGGCAGCTGCCCACAAAGAAAAACCACACTATCTTAGAACTCAACCCGCAAAAATACTATTCTGCTGTTTGGCTTACACCCTTGTCATGTTGTGGTTCAAACGACTGAATTTGAGTCACGGTGACTTCAGCGGAGCTATCCTTGAAGCGATCACCTACTTGGTCTGCGTAGAAGTTTTGAGAGTGATGCCCTATTTTGTGTTGATGTATGCTAGGCAGGGCCAATTGGATCTTGTTTTCGAATGGAGGGTGCTTTTGTGCTTGATTGTGGCCACAGTGTACCACACACTCGTTGCTGGGAAGAGCCCGTGGCTCACAATATTGAAAGCTGGGGCTATCTTTTTATGTACTGTTTTTGTCGATGTTTACTCGGAAGCTGTGGGTCTAATTATGGAGATTTACGGCTTAGGCAATTCAGGGACAGATCAACATAGTGGACTTGCATTAGCCGGAGACTAGAGGGGATTTTCTGGCCGTTGTTGATGGTCGTATTGTGACTTTGTCTCTTTCTTTTTATTTTGGATTGAAGTTACTTAGAAGGCTTTTACAAAACATTGGAGTGCTTGAATTGACGGGGTTTATCTTACTTTACCTAAATCCTAATTCTTTTGGTCAATATTTCTTTCTGGTGTTCAGAAAGCTTAGACACTCAAAATAAAGCTATAAAAGTTTAGAATTACTTTGTGTTGAACAGAAATACCAAAAAAAAAGGGTTTTTTTTTATGCAATATGTACACAGATTTCGCGTTCGATATCTACAGTACGTTACAGTGGCCGAGTGGTTAAGGCGACACCCTGCTAACTCGCAGCCTAGGTGTTGGGCATTGCCTGCGCAGGTTCGAATCCTGTCTGTAACGCCAGCTTCTTTTTTGGTCCCTCTTCTGATGCGATTAGCCTGCCTGAAATGATTTATCGAGGTGATAGGTAGTCTCAATCAAATTCACTTGTTTGATTTTAGTTCTTTTTTACATGTCCCAGTCACTTATCATTTTTGAGCCCTCGGGAAAAGTGCTCTACCAAGTCAACAACAAGATCTCCCCCTTCAATGATCTCATCTATAGCATTGTCAACGAGAGCCATACAGAGCTCAACCCGGGCTTCTACACCACTCTGGCCAACCAGAAGCGATTTTACGCCTTGAAGAAGGGCAATTTGTACGCTGCATTGTATTTCGACGTGGTGACCACGTTGGATAATGCAAAGGTCAAGCTGTGCTTGCTGGGAGTGTTGAGAACGTATGCAACTGTGACCGAGGAAGGAACAGAAGAGAAGTTGCCGAAGCTTGTGGAGTACCAATTTAATCAGTTGATGAAGCTCAAAACGGGAACCCCAGTGGCAACTACGCCAGACAGAGCAACAAAGAGCTCCGACAGCAAAGTGGAGAAGACCGTCAAGAAGAAGGGCAAAGTGATGAGGAAATGGGTCAATGGCGAAATGGTGGAGGTTTCAGCAGACGACGGCGCTTTGGACTACTCTGAAGGAAAAATCGATTCTGCTGATGCTCTTGCGGAGGAGAAGCTTGTGGTTGACAATTCGAATTTCCAGCGCTCGGATGACCTCGTGCTTGTGAGTGAGCTTCAGGACATTTTGGGCGACCTGGACAGCGAAGACGAGGATAAGCCTGCGCCCAAGACGTTGACAAGCACATTTTTTGGTAAGATCTCGTCGTACTTTGGTGGCGCTGCCGATATCGACGATGTGTCGAAGAAATTCTACGACCAGCTCATATCGAAGAACATAGCTCCTCCTACTGCCACCACCATTATAGACAAGATTAAGACAACCATTGGAAAAAGACAGGTTACTGCGGCAGAGTTCAAGCTGGTGCTCACTGAGGAGCTCACGAAAACGCTTACGCCCAATGTGTCTACGGATTTGCTTTACGATATCAAGCGCAACAGCTCAAGCAAAAGCAGACCATACGTGATCTCTGTGGTTGGCGTGAATGGTGTGGGCAAGTCCACCAATTTGGCGAAATTGGCATACTGGTTCTTGCAAAACAACATGAATGTGTTGATTTGTGCTTGTGACACCTTCAGATCAGGTGCAGTGGAACAGTTGAAAGTGCATGTGAACAACTTGCAGAGACTCAATTCGGCGTCTGCTACATCCTCCAAGATAGATCTTTTTGAGAAGGGATACGGTGGAGGAGACCATGTGGTGAACACCGCCAAGCTGGCCATTGCCTATGCCCAAGAGCAAGGTTACGATATCGTGCTAATTGACACAGCTGGCAGAACCCATTCAAACGCCAAGCTCATGGCACCACTCAAAAAGTTTGGTGATGCTGCCAATCCAAATAAGATCATCATGGTGGGCGAAGCGCTCGTGGGTACTGATTCGGTAGAGCAGGCCGTCAACTTCAACAACGCATTTGGTAACCGCCGCAACCTTGATTTCTTCATCATCTCCAAAGTCGATACCGTCGGTGACTTGGTGGGTTCGATGATCAACATGGTGATGGCCACTCGTGTGCCCATATTGTTTGTGGGAACTGGTCAAACATACACAGATATCAAGAAGCTCAGCGTCAAGAGCGTGGTGGAGATGCTCACCAGGTAAGCACCGAGAACTGTCAAAATGTGAAATATTACTGAGGTTTTTTGTTGTTTTTATACTCAGACAGCATTTCTTTGTTCTGATGACTGGATTCTACGCTTATTCTACTATGCATTTCGTCATCGGCGCCCTCTTTGCGCATATAACCGCCAGCTTCAGCCAATGAAGCCAATCCTCACCTATATTCTTCAGATTTTATTGCACTTCAGCCAGCCGCTCGATTAATTCGTTTACTACATAGTGACTTACCATGATGCTCGGTTGGTGGATTTGTGGGGCTGAATCATATACTGTTTGAAGGCTGCATGGCGCGAATTTTGCACCCAGGGCCTAAGCCGGCCGGCGGCCACTTACCCCAGGTTTCCCACGTTTGGCAACCACTACTTCTAGGGTCCACAGAAAAGTATAAATAGGCTCCGATTTCCCACGAAAACACAGCAGTACCAAAATTTGATCCTCTTGCCACTTGCACCTTTCTTCTTCCCCCAGCGCATCGCCTAAATCATACAGGGCTGTGCGAACTCTTCCCACTTGACATCATTAGCACCGCCAGCCCAACCCATTCCCCAACTCCAACGTCTCCAACCTTTTCGTTACCATCTTGTTCATATCAACACTTCTATGAGACTACGCAGAAAGCTGAAGAACTCCTCAGGGCTCCGCCTCAAAATCAACGCCTACAGAGCTGCAGACCTCTGTTTGCCCGAGAGTTATAAAGGTAAGCTGATTAACGCAGCGCTCCTTGTACAGCTCAACAACTTCAAGAAACGCAGCCGACGCAAATTGAACACATCGCATCCGCTGTGGGACGATGAGTTTGTCATCAGTTTAAGAAACGGCGACTGCTCGCAGTTGCTTACGCTTTCAGTGTGGAGCAAGCTGACCCGGTCCAAGACCTACTTGGGGGAGGTGCGCTTGTTGCTCAGCGAAATCTTTGCCGATTCGTTCGTGACGCTGCCCAAGTGGTATAAGCTTTTCTCGAGCCGCAAGGAGCACTCGTTTGTTACCGGCTCGCTTCTTCTTTCGTTTGAGCTAGTAGGTGGAGGGACCAGTGACGCAGAGAAGAAAGAGGCGGTTTCAGGAGGGGGTCCCCAGTTGAGGGTGACGCCGCCAACATCACACACTTTGTCTTTTGGTGGTGCTGGTAATGGTTCTGTCGCTGCCACCCCGCCTAGACCGTCAACCCCGCTAGCAGAGGAGTTGTCGACGTTAGAGCTTTCTGAAAAAACCACAGACTTGAAAATGGCATTCAGATCATGGCTAGACTCCCTCATGTACCAGGAATTGAGTCCTGCGGTAGTCAATCCAGACGAGCAGAGCTTCTACGTGGATGTGAACGAGCAATTGACAGATATTGCATTCACAGATGCGTCCGATGCGGAGTCGCTCGAGTCGCCCAGGAAACCAAAGAGATCGGCTTCAGACTCCAGTCCTCGCCAGTATCTCCAGCACAGCCAGTCGCAGCAACTTTTTGATGATTTGCATCGGTCCAAGTCTCACTTGAAGGTCATTGACGACGCCGTGGAGGACTCCGGCAGCATGTCCGAGGCATCTTCTGCTACGAGTGTGGGCTCCATCTACGTGAGTGAGGGGGGTGGGCTTTACTCGGATACTGGAGGAAACAGTGGGTCCGATGTGCCGAAGAAGAGAAGGTTCAGAAAGAAAAAAGCCGCTAGCAGCTATAAATTACAGCACAGAAACGTGAAGGGGGTGCTTTTCGTTGAGATCATCTCTGTCACAGATTTGCCTCCGCTACGCAACTTCACAAGAACCACATTCGACATGGACCCCTTTGTCGTGGTAACGTTTGGCAAAAAGACATTCCGTACAAGCTGGAAGCGCCATACATTAAACCCTATCTACAACGAGCGGCTTGCCTTTGAGATATTGGAACACGAGCGTAACTACAACGTTCAACTTAGTGTGCTTGACAAAGACCACTTTTCGTTTCACGACAAGGTAGCTGATGTGTCGATCCCCATATCAGAGCTCATTGACATTGCTCTGGAGCAAGACGATAGCGATAAACCGGGGTCGTCCTCAAACAACAGCTCGATGTCAGGTTCTAGGCCGCCACCTTCGGCACGTTCTAGCGCAACCTCTGTGCCCAGGCCATCTCCAATACCTAAGAGTAGCCAAAAGCTGGTGACGACGAACTCAGGTTTGGAACGCACAGGTCTGGCTAGCTCTCTAGCTTCTTTGACGGAGAGAACTGCTTCAAGTAACAACGTGATGTCTTTGGCAGAGACGGAAGACGCTAACCTTGTGACTACATCAAGAAAGAAGAAGTTTCGTAAACGCCACTACTCGGTGCTGTACGTGGACACCTCGTTGTTCAAAACACTAGATCTCTCTTTGAAACTACACAAAGAGAAGCACGCTGCCAACCACAATACTAGCATCCGAATTCGTGCAAGATACCTCACGTATGAAAATCTCCGAAGAGATTTTTGGACAATTTTATTAGAGCAGTTCAACGTCAACGAAACACCGGGACAACTAGACTACATTGAGCTCATTTCATTGCTTGATACCCTTGGATGTGACAACAGCGATGACATTGTGGCTAAATTCTTTCACAAGCTTGATCGTTCTCCCTGGGGAGGAGACACTCTTTCACACGAAGAAATCGTCGATTGCTTGGAGAGCTATTTGGTTACGGAGTCTGAGGGACAGATCTTCGAAATCGACAGATGCCCAATTTGCTGCAAGAAAAGGCTTTCCCAGAAACAGGACCTGGATATCATTACTCACGTTGCAATCTGCGCTTCAAAAGATTGGAGCATTGTAAGCAAGTTGCTAAACTCTTCGTTTGTAACACCACAAGCTGCTTCCAAACGCTGGTTCACGAAGGTGTTGATCAAATTGACGTACGGCAAATACGGGTTGGGAAGCAACTCTGCCAATATTTTGGTTCAGGACAGATCTACTGGTATTATCATGGAAGAGAAGATGAATGTAAGTGTCAGATTAGGCATTCGTTTACTTTATAAAGGGCTAGACAAGGCGAAGAAAAGACGTATTCGAACATTACTAAGGAAATTGAGTGTGAAACAGGGCATTAAATTCGACTCACCGCAGCTGAAGGCCGATATATCATCATTCATCAAATTTCATAAATTGGATCTCAGCGAGTGTCTCATCAGTGACCCTCTGAAATATGCCACATTTAATGAGTTCTTCTACAGAAAGCTCAAGCCAGGCGCTAGACCCATTGAGGCACCTGATGAAGAACGTGTGCTGGTATCGCCTGCTGATTGTCGCTGTACCACTTTTGTGACTGTTGATGATGCCACTGAGCTTTGGATTAAAGGTCGTAACTTCAGCGTAGCCAAGCTTTTCAACGGCAACTACAACGGGCTCGAGAATACCGACCTCTTTGATTCTGGCAAATGCAGCATCGGGATCTTCAGACTTGCACCACAGGACTATCATCGGTTCCATTCGCCGGTGACTGGTATTATCGGTCCTATGAAATTCATCGAAGGAGAATACTACACTGTGAATCCCATGGCCATTCGTTCCGATCTAGACGTTTATGGCGAGAATGTACGTGTGATCATCCCCATTGAAACTGAGCATTTTGGAACCGTAATCATGGTTGCTGTTGGCGCCATGATGGTCGGTTCCACTGTGTTGACTGTGAAAGAAGGACAGAAAGTGTCCCGAAGCGATGAAGTGGGATATTTCAAATTTGGGGGCTCCACAATCTTACTTCTCTATGAGAACAGCAAGTTCAAGTTTGATCGTGATCTTGTTGACAATTCTAATCTGTGTGTGGAAACGTTGGTGCGAGTGGGACAGAGTATTGGCCACTCTCCTGAGGTGGAAGAGTATAAGCGGGAGAAGATAGATTTCAGCAAGCAGCCCAAGGATATCAAGCTTCATATAATTCGTGCAATTACGGGAGGCGATTTGAACAATTTGGAAGACTTAGGCAGCTGGGAGAGCCAAAACATCAAGATCACAAATGAGGACGTGAGACAATTGATGAACGAAGAAGATGTATTTGATGATCTTGAAGGTGACCTCGAGGGCTCTGACGAAGAAGGGCTGGTTGATGAAAGTTAACTACACAAGGACGATAAATGTGGGCAATTATTAATACATACTAGGAGTTCCGGACTCCAATGCTGAAGGAAATTGAAAATCGACGATTCCCCGTCGTCATTGGTGGGTGTGACTCATGGTCAAGGGCTGGTAGAGGTCTGCCTCTTGGAAACCTTTAGCCTCTTCCAAGATTCGAACGTTCCATCCAACAAAGTCCAACTCGTGTCTGAGCTTATAAATCTCTTTCTGAACGTCGCCTAGCCAACGAGGCCTGATATAAAATTGGGAGACAAGCACTGGCAAGATCAATCCAGCAGAAAACCCCAAGAGCGGACCTCTAGCGGTGAAAGACATTGTGGTTGAAAAAGCAAGAATCTAGAAACATAAACCTGGAGACGCCTCCCTCTTTATACCCGGAGTTTTCGCTCTCCTTGTGGTTTCCCCCCTCCTTCCCCAGAATCATTGAATGCGCATTAACAACCTATGTGACGCCAGAACTGCATGCATACCGGTTGGATGATTTGACTGCAAATTGGGGTAAGCTGCTTATAGGCATACCATAGTTGCGGTGGGGCAAAAAAGCGGGAGTTGCTTCTCGATGTTCTCGATTTTGAACACTGAGTACGCCATTCACTGTTTAGAATGACTTAGGTATGACAGCCTGCTTCGGAACCCAATAGCACATGCGGAAAATAGAAGATGTGTCGAGGCGGCTGCGTGCAGGATATTATGGGGAAAGCAACGTTTTTAGCGCTGAGGCTTTTTCCCGGGGAACTACGGAACTACAACAGCAGCATTTGCGATTCGAGACAGTGTCCAAAAGATCCCTCAACTCCCTAAACATCTATACTTAAAAGATATCTATTCTCTTTAGTGGCCCATATGACCTGCCTGTGGCTTTGCCTCTGGCAGATTACTTCTGCTGTTTTCCGCCGTACAAGGCCTTCCACTCGTCTATTTTCTTTTCGTCGATTCTCTTGAACAAGTATTGGGCCTTGCCGATGTTGTGGCCTGGCTCCAACACAAGTTCGAACTTATCTGTGATCGACAATGGTGGGGCAGCCAAGGTCTCGGAAATCTGGTTTCTGGTTTCTGGCATGAATGGACTGATGACAGCAGAAACCAAGTAGATCAAGTTCAAGCCAACACCAACAACAGCATCGGCAACTTCGGGCGAATCGTTGAAGAGCGAGTTGTCCAACTTGTTCTCTTGCAAGAACTGGTTACCTCTGGAGGAAATAGACATGGCCAACTCTAAACCTCTTCTTATGCTCACGGCTTCCATGGCCTCAATGTACTGAGCCAATAACGTGTTGACATCATCTTCAAAAGCCTTGTAGTTTGGAATGTTTCTTGGGTCGAACTCAGGAACAACACCGTTGTATTTGGCAATGGCAAACTTCACCAATCTGTTGACAAAATTACCCAAGTTGGCCAAAAGCTCAGAGTTGTTCTTAGTGACGAATTCCTTCCACGAGAAGTGAGAGTCCGAGCTTTCTGGACGAACAGACGCCAAGTAGTATCTCCATACGGACGGAGAAATTCCAGTGTCTTTGGCATTGTTACCAAAAACTCCGACACCACGAGACTTGGAGAATTTACCATCCTCGTATTGCAAGTATTCTGTGGTGTTCAAATGGTGCAACATGGTCCACTTCTCCTTGGTGCCGATTTCCGAAGATGGGAAAACAACCGTGTGAAAGGGAACGTTGTCTTTACCCATGAACTGGTACAATTGGACGTTTTCAGGGTTCTTCCACCATTTCTCCCAAGCTTTTGGTTCCGATTTGTCTTTGAAGTAGTTGGCAGTGATAGAAACGTATCCGATACATGCATCAAACCACACGTACAAAACCTTGTTTTCGTAATTCTCTAAAGGCACAGGTGTTCCCCAGAATAAGTCACGGGTGATACATCTAGGCTCCAAACCCTGCTTCAACCAGGAGTTGGTGATGGTCTTAGAATTCTTGGACCAGGAGCCCTTTTCAGAGGCTTCCTCCACCCACTTTTTGAGTTCGGGTTCTAGCTCGTTTAGCTTCAAGTAAATATGTGTAGACTCCTTCACCACAGGAGTGGCATTATCAAGTTTACATCTGGGGTTGATCAACTCCAAGGGGTTCAACAAACCGCCACACTTGTCACACTGGTCGCCACGAGCATCCTCGTAACCACACTTTGGACAGGTTCCCTCAACGAATCTGTCAGCCAAGAAAGCCTTGTGCACTGGACAGAACAACTGCTCCGTGGTTTGTTCCTCCAAGTAACCATTTTTGTGCAATTTCATGAATATGTCCTGAGCAATTTCGGTCTGTAATGGGGTAGTAGTACGGCCGAAATGGTCAAACTCTATGTCGAACCAGTCGTAAACCTCTTTATGCAATTTATGGTACTTGTCACAGAGCTGCTGGGGCGTAATCTTCTCCTCCAAAGCCTTCGTTTCCGTAGCAGTACCGTATTCGTCGGTACCGCAAATGAAAAGAGCGTTGTAGTTTCTGTTCTTCGCGTAACGGGCGTAGATGTCTGCGGAAAGCACCGAGCCGACAACGTTACCCAAGTGAGGAACGTTGTTCACGTAAGGCAACGCCGACGTGATCAAGATGTTTCTTTCATTTTCCTTAGGCTGGATGTTGTCGCCTTGCTCCTTCACCAAGTATCCTGTCTTGACACGAGTAGCGCCCGTGGCAGATGCAACGGTTCTCTCAGTCTTGGTAACAGTCTTAGCTTTGGCAATACCTTCAGCTACCTTGGGATTTTTGGAGAACTCAGCAGCCCACTTACCAATACTAGTTTCTTGAATATCCGTCAAGAAAGGGTACACAGCACCAAAGACGATTATATTAGCGCTCAGCTCTTTCGTATCCTGTGGCGTCTCTAACTTCTTCAACGCTTCCACAGCTAGTTCTTTCTTCCCAGATTTCAACGCCTGGTAAACGTCCGTCTCCTCAGTCAGGATATTAACACCATTGCTGAAATCTCCAGTGATATACTTAACTATAGCATTTGGCTCTACAAGCTCAAATGCAGACTTCACCTCTTTGAGCTGGAGAGATGAGTCATCTGACCTGGAGATTTCGACGTTTGGAGTAGCAAGTGCCAACGCCACTGCAACTTTTACGTTGTTGGCCTGTGCAAGAAAGCCTTTGCCTTTGTCAGCAGCGACTACTAAGGACATGGGGATTAATGTGTGGGGAGGTTTGGTTTATAATTTTTTGTGAAGATTTGAGACGATATACTGGTAGGGTAGACCCGTACACCAAAATTAGCCCAGGTTCCATAGCCGGTCCCTTTTCTACAATATATCATAAAAAATTTCAAAGACGAATGGTGTCGCTAAAAAGTAGAAAGATTTTGGAATAGGGCAATGTTGGTTTTGTAGATTTTCGCCTTCTACAAGGGTTTCAAATCTGTGGCTGCAAAAAAGAGATGAACTGCATGGGTCCAGGCTTCTGCATTCGGTATCCTCCGTACCCTCACCAAAATAAGTACAATAAGTGTGAATATGGAGAATCACGACTTTAAAATTTTGACGATTTAATAGTGGCTATATTTTTGTTCATTGGGGAGGGATTTGTAGAGCCAAGACAGACCCTTTCCTGCAGTCCCGGCATTTATCGAGCACTGAATTCCAGTATCGCAAATATCACCAAAAAGTAGAAACCTCGACACTCACACGCAAAATGCATCAATTGGGAAAAAGGGCACTTGCCACGTCTATAAGGGACCCGTATAACGCATTGATATCGGTTCGGGCAAACCCAAAACCCGGAAAGGGTCCTCTAGCACCTCTCACGTGGACCGCTAAGGATAACATCACCACCACAGAAGAACCTACCACATGTGCTTCCGCAATTCTAAAAAACTACTACAGTCCATTTGATGCTACAGTGGTGAGACTCTTGAATGAGGCAGGAGCAACTCTTTTGGGCAAGAACAACTTGGACGAATTCGGCATGGGGTCCTCAAATACCAACTCTGCGTTTGGACCCGTGAAAAACCCGCTCTACGAGGAGTTTCGTGTTGCTGGTGGTTCTTCTGGCGGCTCTGCTGCTGCAGTATCCGGTGAGCTTTGTGATTTCTCTTTAGGCACAGACACAGGTGGTTCAGTTCGTCAGCCAGCAAGCTACTGTGGGATTCTTGGGTTCAAACCCACGTATGGAAGAGTCTCAAGGTGGGGAGTGGTAGCATACGCACAAGGGTTCGATACAGTGGGAATTCTAGCGAGAGACTTTGCAGTTTTGAGAAAAACATTTGATGTGATCGATAAGTACGACGAGAAGGACGTAACTAGTATGCCTATATGGATACGAAAGAAATTTGGCGCTGCATTCCTCCCAGAGAAGCTAAAAATTGGTGTTCCGCATGAGTTCTTGGTTGGAGAGATGCTGGAAGAAACAAGAAGTGAGTATTTTGCCACACTTCGAAATTTGCAAGACTCTGGACACGCAATTATCCCTGTTTCTCTACCCAGCATCAAAAAAGCTCTTCCAGCATACTACACTTTGGTTTCCGCCAGCGCAGCATCTACTCTTTCTCGCTTTGACGGCGTGAGGTATGGTGTTTCAATTAAGCCTGAGTATCCTGAGACGATCGTTTCCACTAATAGATCTAAGGGTCTTGGGATTGAAGTTCAGCGAAGAACCCTTTTGGGCAACTTTACGCTTTCTTCAGAATCTGGTGATCATTTTGTGCAAGCAACTAAGATTAGACAGCTGCTTGTGGAGGAAATGAATGACGTTCTTACCTTCCCCAATCATCTTTTGAACACTCCAGAGAACCCAGATGGTGTCCATGTATTAGTGGCGCCCACTGCATTTGGGGAGGCTCCAACAATAGAAGATTATAAACTGGCATGCAAGTCGAGTCTTGTGAATGGTTACATCAACGATATCATGACGATTCCTGCTTCTTTGGCAGGATGTCCATCTATTTCTGTGCCAATGAGAAATCGTCGCTACGGCCTTCAGGTGATGTCGCAGTATGGCTACGACCACTTCCTCCTCAAAGCTGCTGAGCTTATAGAGGCACACAGGTAATATACTATGCCATTGTCTGTCTAAGGAATCATGCATTTTGTATAAGAACTGAAGAGGTATGAGGTGAATCATAGCGTCATAAAACAAAGCTCATTGTTGAGAGGAGCTCTATGAGTGAAGCACCAAGATGGTGTAAATGTCGTTTCTTTCAAGAAAAGGGGACATAGCCCTTCTGTGCAATGTCTATTTCCTACCCAAGAGCGTCAAGAACTCGTCTCTGGTTTTCTGTTGCACACGGAAGCAACCCAACATGCAACTTGTTGTCGTTGAAGACCCCGTCTTCTGTACACCACGACTTACCATGCACATGTGGGTGGCCTCGATCACCACGGCAACGCCTCTGGGCTTCAAGATCTCGCTCAATGCCATGGCAATTTGCTTTGTCAACCGTTCTTGGACTTGGAATCTCCGTGAGTACATCTCAGCGAGTCTTGCAAGTTTTGAAAGACCAACCACTCTTTTATTGGGAATGTACGCAATGTGAGCCTTGCCGAAAAAGGGCACTAAGTGGTGCTCACACAAGGAGAACACTTCGATATCACGAACAATGACCATTTCGTCATGATCCTCTTCGAAAACAGCTTTCTTAATCACATCCCTGATATTGTCCTCGTACCCTTTGGTGAAGTAGAGCATCGCTCTCGCATACCGTTCTGGAGTTTCCAAAAGCCCTTCTCGATCCACATCTTCACCCAACTCATGCAAAATCGACTTCACTGCGGTTGCTATACGCTGCTCACGCTGCTTGGCTTCTTCCTCCGTCTGGTCGATTCTCGATCTTGCTCCTCTGCTGGGCCAGGACAATCCATCGCTGTCGATGGGAGGATTCAAAGTGCAAGGCGACGCTGCTCTGGTTTGAAGAGGGGTGCCATACTCTCGCGCGATGTAGTTTGTTTGGGAGAGCTTATGCTTTTTTGCTGCCGATTCGCCCAAAACCGGTTTGGGGTGGCCGATGCCGTTAGCGTTAGCAACGGGTTGAGCGTCATTGGCGGCCAGAACAGAGTCAGGTTTCGCTGACTCGTTCTTATCAGACATGTGGATTGAAACCTTGAGATGCTTTTGACAATTGTATCAGCTCAATCAATGTCTAGGGACAAGATTCGCTTCAGGGGTCGTTTTGGAAAATTTTTTTGACGGATGGTATATTACTCACTATCCGCCAATATTGGTGATACCTAAGTCTGGTGCACGGGTGTACGGTTGCATGGTTGCAAATTACAACTAGATATGCTCCTACAATCAATTCATGAATTTATATATTACTCAATTATGCTTAGTACGAAGGGTTCGTTTGACGAGTATGTTCGTGAATCATAGATCATAGGGAATTTTGGGTTTATTGGTTGGCGAACGGATTTAGTATCCGCACTGTCAAACATGGAAGCGCCATGCCAATTTCTGCCCTTAACAATACCGGCACAGTTTGCATTTCCCGGATCTCTTGAATGTAAGAATTGTTCTCCACGCGAGTGATCACGCTCTGTAAATAAGGTGCAAGTCCGTCCTCGTCATAACGGGCTGCAATGTTTGTGTCAAGGAATGACCCGGAGCTTGGTCTGCTGGAGCCACCAAACAGGTTGAGTGAAGGTGAAGACGGCATTGACTTCCAGAGAGTTTGCTTGTCTTGTGGCGTCGTGACTTTGGGCATGTCGATGCTCAAAGCCTTGAGATTCTCGACAATTGAGTCGGGGACGATATTATTGTCTCTTTCCAGGGCATTCTTTCTCTGAATTTTGGCCGCCTCCAGCGCTGAGGTACGGTATTTGTTTTTGATGGAGTTTCTATAACTCAAAGATGATTTTTCATCAGGTGGAACGTACGTGGCAGCGTCCACGCCCTTTTCCCAGAACAACTCCAAGATGCGGTTAGCCTTATCGAACTCTGCCTTTACCAAGGGCAACTGGTCACCATGGACTCTCTTTTCGATACCGAACTCTGGGATGAAAACGTCAAAGGAGGATTCGTAAACTTGAAGAACAGTTCCCATTACCAACAACTGACCAGCATGCTCGCTCATTTCGTTGATAGTCTGGGACAAAAGAAGGTGGATCGCCTGCTCTTGCGCATTGGCGGCACAATCCTTCTTGAAATTGCAGTAGTCAGATATTCCCTTCAAAGCATCCAAATCAGGAATCTTGTCGCGCTCAGCGGAGGCACTGATTGCTTGCTTCACTTGTCTGTGGACAATCAAGTCGGCGAATCTGCGCAAGGGAGATGTGAAATGAGTGTAAAGTGGCAAGTTCAAATAGTAATGCGAGTAGTTCTCTGGGTCCTGTTTCCCAGCAATATAGTACTTGGCCCGTGGTATACACTTGTAAAGTAAGGTTTCAATGCACTGTCTCTTGAGAGGATCGTTGATCTTAAGGATAGATTGCTGCAAGCTGCTCGAAGTGGATGTATCGATCTTGAAACCTAAATTGTATGCCTTGCGGGAGAAGTTTTCGATCTTTTGCAAAGTAGGCAAAGCTTGACGACGCAAAAATGCCTCATCACCTAGTGTTGCATGAACCTTGGCTGCGACCGTGGCATTTACCTTATGACCAATTTCCGAAACAATTCTCAAAGCAGAGCTGTATTCAAAAATGTTCAAGTGCAACCTGACTTTCTCATCGTCAAGCTGGTCCAAAAGAGTTAATGAGGGGCTGATACCAAGATTTCTGTCGTTCAAACGCTGACGACGGAATTCCTTGGCGATGAGAGCAAATGTCTTGATGTAATCACACGTTGCCGAGGTGATTTCATCATTGGGTTTTTTGTTGCTTAAAATAGCATCCACATCATCAAACGACACTGTCAGTTTTGGAACAACAACAGATTCACGAATGTGTACCTTCTCCACTTCGAAAGACGTAGTGTCAATCTCAAAAGTCACCGAAATGGCCAAGCTCTTCTCGTTATCTTTGAAGGAAATTAAATCATTAAACTCATTAGGGTACAAGCGTAAAGCCTTTTGAGGCAAGAAAACAGACGAGGAGATCTTTTTAGCCTTTCTTTCCAATGGAGATCCGGGTTGCACAAAATGCGAAATGTCCACAGCATGGAATCCCAACTCAATGATAGTATCACTGAGACGCTTGACGTGCATGGCATTATCAACGAACAGCTTATTTTCAGTGAATGCAATGATGTAGTCGTTGAAAAACCCAGCTCTATCAGGATTACTCATTTCGGATTCCACACTTGGCAATGATGCAATTAAGGACTTAACAAGCCCATCGTCGCCATCCAATCCAGAGTAGTACTCGTCGGTGAAATTGTTGTCTCTGAGGATGGAGTCGATCTCCACCTGAGGATCGTCATATTTGCCCAATTTGCTCACCAAAGTACCAAATGGATGCAACGAAGTGATTGGCCATCTCTTGATCAGAGCAATAAATACCTGATCAGCATACTTTTCGTGGTTCTCCACAAAGTCTTTGGGGGCTTGCTCAGTGGGGATGGCTATCAAAGGCACTCTCTTGTCAGTTGGCTTGAACCAGACAATCTTGGGAGCCTTAGGGGTTTGCACAGAGGGCTCCTTGCCGGTCTTCTTATCGATAGCAGCCTGCGCAGCCTGAGCAGGCCTCAAGAGGCCAAGCGTACCGGCGAAAATTTGGCCAGGAATACGATCAACAACCGCCACAACATGGCCAGCATACAAAGGTTTCACTTCGTCGTTGATCTCTTCTTCTTCCACCAAAAGCAACGCCTGGCCTTCGACCTCGACGTCGTCATTCTTTTTCATGGTCGGTCTTTGCTTGAGAGAGCCTCTTCTGCCGAGACCCTCACCGTCCTTGTCGGTCTTGGACTCGTCATTGCCTGGCAGCGTGGAAGTGGCGTCGTTGTGGATATCGTCGCTTAACACCGAGGTGGCGTTGTTCTTCGTCAAGGTGTTGTCCTTTCTGCGCTTCTTCTCTTCTTTCTCCTTCTTGGACTCCCACACCTCATCAACAACTAGCAACTCCACCGCCACCAAATCGCCTTCCAAAGCACGATTTCTGTCCTTGGAGCCACAAATGAAGATGTCTGCGTCCAAAAGACCGTCGGTGGAGACGTAGGCATCGGATCTGTTTTTCTTGTTGACCCGCAAAATGCCCGTGACAAGTCTGCCCTCGTTGATCAATTCAGGTAACGACAGCTGAGGCAAGTAAGGAGCGAAAAGGGATTTCCTGCCGCCAGAGTTACCGCCGGAATTCGACCCGGAGTTCCCAGGCATGAACAGAGACAACGACGAGACGGAGCCACCGCCGTAGGAGCCGCCGCGGCCCTTGTGGCCCGGAACAAACAGAGAAGGAGGCTCCAAGGTGGACGAGGCATTGCGCTGGTGAGTGAAGGAGGCAGAGGGATTAGATGCTGCAGGCTGCTGCTGCGACCTCCAATTGGAGTTGATGCTAGAGTTGGTATCGAAATTCTTCGAGTTCAGTCTGAAGTGAGATGAGCGTCTCAGGTGGCCGCCGCCAGAGCCGCCTCGTTCAGGCGAAAGGTTCGAGTAGCCTGGCGCCGGAGGAAGCAATGGGTTGTTGTCGGCAGGAAACTTGAACAGAGGCAGCAGCAGCAGCAGTGGAGGCTGGCCGTAGGCAGCCGAGCGAGACCGCGCGTGGCCCCGATTGACAGGGCTCTCGTGGTTCGAAGAGATGGGCCCAGCAGCAGCCGCTGCTGCGTAGTTGGGGCTTGTCGTGCTGGGGAACCGGAATTGCGAGATTGGGTCCGGGCCCAACGGAGGCAGCAGGTGGTATGGCAGGTCGCCGCCACCGCCAGCACCAATGGATACATTGATTTGAGGAGCGCCCGCGGCGGGGGCACCCTGTGTATTCTGATAGTTCAGCTGCCGCTGGGAGGCAGCTGCCTTGATGGCCTCGTTGACGCCCAACGAATGGCGTCTGCTGTGGCCCTGCTGCGACAGGGTGGAGCCCGTTCGACGGTGGTTCAGCGAGGCATTGAACGACGGAGACCGCAGGTGGGGCAGGCCAAAGTCTGACTGGAGGTTCTGCTGGAAGTTGGGCTGGAGATTGCCTGGCGGGATCCCCTGCTGAAGAAGCTGTTTTGCTGCGACTGGACCGCCTCCAACTGTCGTTGTAAATTGTACTGCTCCACCATCAACGACGTCCAGTCGGACGGAGAGCGGCGATGAGCAATGTAGAGGTTTTTAGCCTTTGCCAGGCCGGCCCTTGAAGGCGTGAGCCCCGGTGGCGACGACGGATGGTTCTGGGGAAGCTTGTCGTTGCTCATGATAAAACGAGCCGAAGAACGAAGAAGGGAGGGATAGAAGAAGGGGTGAAAAAGGCAGGAAAAAACGCAGGGAAAAGATTGGACTTGAGGGAGGTGGAGACCTTAGATACTTTTGATGAAGTGGGAAATGAATTGGTCTGGGTTAGGAACCTGCTGGGAATTGACTGCCTGAGGAAAGAAGGCGAAAGGAGAGTGAAGTGGTTTTTTTGTGGGTGAAAGCGAGGGACAGGTTTCTATAGGCAGGTGGCAGGGCCAAGGGCGCTTAGGCACCGAGTGCGACGCTTCTCTGGAGTGCGAACACTGGGCAGGGAGACTACGGAGCTTGCTGGGGGGAGGAGCAGAGGAGCAGAGCCATGCGTAAACAGAATATGCAAGAAGTTAGCAAAGAGATAGCACTGGGGCTATGGTCAATTGGGTACGGAGAGTTTAGTCATGTGAGGGTTTTTTTTCTTTTTGGAATTGAAAGGCTGTGTGGCGAGATCAATGAAGGTTGAGAAGGTTCGAGGTGGTGGTGGTGAAGCACGGGCCCTGTAGTGAGTGCTCGCGCCACTTGCGCAGGTCCAGTGGCAGGAAGTCAGAGGCAGGCAGCCAGAGGAGAAAAAGCCAAAAAGGAACGAGGGCGACGGCAAAGAATTTTCCACAGCTAGTCCATTGACATGGAAAGAGTGAATTGACGCCTGATGGACTTGAAGTGATTTGCGGTGTTTTGATTCCTTTGATGCATCTCGTCCGCCCAGGAGACTTTTTCATTTGGGCCAGCCTGTCTCGTAAATTGTGCGACCCAGAACAAATCAGCCCGGGCAGGTGACGTTCAACGGTATCTAGAAAAGTTCACAAGGACGGCCAGATGGGCAAGTATGGCGAACAAAACCAGACAGAAATAGAGAATCATCATCAACAGACTTCAGTTTGTCGGCGCTCATAAGTGCAGCAATTTTCGTCGACTTGTTACACTCGTTCGAAATGGCTGCAAAGTCGGCTATAAGTCGGGGCTGCGGGCACCCTATTGTCTCGACACATCACAACCCACATTAGTCCCCCAAATCAAGCCATTGATCTCTAATGCGATGCTTAGTGCCACTAACACGGGCTTACCTCCCACAGGGAACGCGGGGAGTGAGCAATACACTCTTGCTGGTGGTAGGCATCAAGTGGCATGCCCTCGCATATTAGTACACAAAAGGGTCTTCCCGAGACTTCTAGAGACACTCAATTCGAGGCAAAAGCTAGTGAATTGTGGTTCGTGTTTTTTTCGTTCCTCGAGATCAATTGACATGATTGGCTCTCGACAGTGGCCCTTGGCAATAGTTTTACAGCGCCATAGGCCAGACCTTGGTCTCAAAGTGGCTTGAGAGGACGCTCATCATGCACGGTATCACACATCGCTCCGTGAATGATGGCAAGTGAAAAATTTCCCTCATGCCTCGATATCACATTTCTAAGTTCGGCAAAGCGGCCACTTGAACCCTCCACAGTAAGCGGTGGTACTTAGGAACAATGATTTTCATTGTGCTTATGAGATACTTCGCCAGGCGCCTCGCCTCCACGCGAGCAATCCCGTACCTTGAATTTTTCTCGAGGATTTTTTCCCCTCCATGAACACAATTCTTTTTCGCCGCCCCTTGATTCGTGCTTATTATTTTTTTTTGAATGCAAGATTCTTCAGGCTCTCAATGCGTAGAGTCGCCTTATAGACGCTATGCTTGTCGCAACCGCCGAAATTCCGTACAGTTTGCGATAATATTCTGACGTCCACAATCTCATGCTCATCTAATTTAAGAGCCCTCTTCGCGTCCTTCATGCTAAATTTAGGTAAGGTCCTGTAGCCTAAACGGCAAATTCGACAACTTTAGCTTCAAGGGTGCATGTGTTGATCAACACTAGTTGGCCTGTTTCTGCAAACTCGGGCACACTCACCACAGATACCTCAGTGCCATCGATATCGGCTTTTAGGCTTCCAAACTCTCCCTGGTTTCCGGCAAAGTACACATGTGGGGTTTCTTCTAGAACGAATGGGTCCACATCCTCGTATGGGTAACAGTAGAGCGTGTCGGGGGCCGTGGGCGCCATGTGCTGCCAGAGTAAGGTTTTCGACATGATATCCGTTGGCGAAATCCCCTGCTCCGGCTGGAAGTATTTTAGGATGTCACTGATGTTTTGTCCTGCGGAACCCAATATGCGAAGCCCGTTTTCCAACTCCATCCAGGCTGGGTTTGTGGTGTTGTATACTGGCTCTGATGCCAGAGTGCCCACATATCGGGCATTAGCACCCAACAAGGAGCGATGAAGCGGCTGTTGCGGCATACATATCTCTGCTGGGTCCTTGGGACCTGCCATGATTGTTACGGGCACCAGGGCCACCACACTGGAAAGCCATGCGTTGAAAAGGCGCAACGACTCCGGCTTGAAGTGCGAGGTGTTCTTCGATCCAAAATCCTCTTTCTTATCCGTGTCCTCTTCGATCTCCTCCACCGAGTTACCTGCAATGATTAGTCTGGTCACTTTGCTCGACAACGCCACATCCTCAGCGCCTCCGAGCTCTCCACAGAGCCACTGCTGCAAAAGCACCGTTTTCAAGTCGCAGTCGGTCTCTTGCTGGAACTTGAGGCCCGATACGAACGCAATATACTGCTCGGAGTCCGTAGCCATCGGAAGCGGTTTCTGAGGAGCCATAGCCGGCGTCAAGATCTCTATCACCTCAAAAATCCCAGCCTGGATTTCAATTCCCAATACCGCAATAATCGCTCCGCTCACAACTCTCGAGAATTCCAAAAGCGCCTCATTGTGTAGAATTGCTCTGCCACTTTCATCTTCGAGCATCACCACCTTGCCCTCGTTGCCTAAGTAGTTTGCTGGCGGCTTAGGCATCACGTCATCGGTACCATGCTCCACATCTTGGAAAATATCAAGCTTATCCTTCATTTCCACAAACACCGTGCCCAGCACCCAGCAGAGCTCCCCTCCAACAATGTCCAAGATTTTCTCTTTCCACTGTATTTTCTGCCCATCTACGCGACGCGTGTTGTTCCCCCATTTCTCCATGGCCCGCTTATCAACACGTGGCTTTAGCACATTGAGTCGTTGCTGGTACATGCTGAAGAATTGTCTCAGGTAGGACCTTCCACGGGTGGCGAGGGAGAAACGGTCGCTGTATTCAAAAGAGGGCTTTGTTGTATCAGGCTCTCTGGAAGTCGTGCCCTCGGTAAGGTTTTCGTTGGCCTTTGTTGGAGACATTGAAGTAGGTTGAAGAAGGTGGAGTAGATTTGATGAAGAGATCGCGAGTTTGTTATGCGATGATATTGGAATCTCGCGACGCGATTACCGCGTTAACTATGAGAAGCGTGATGGATTAAATAAACACTCGCTCTATGTCATAGAAGACTCAATTATATTGAAATGGGATTATGAGGGTGCTTCAATTACTATTTTCCTAAATTTGGAAAACTGGCTTACGGAGGGTTAAGAGTGTCTTCCGAAGTGTGTACTGCACATAACCCAGGTAGCTACCCCAGATTCTTTACTGGCCACTACAACCACTGTTTTTCAAGTTATTTACATGCCCCTGATCGTGTTGGACCCGACAGCGCTCCCAGTCCAGTACCCGAAAGCTACGCCCCATAAGCCACAGAAAGTTCGCATCATTGCTCAGGTCTCCCACTTCGATGTGGAAACGGGACTCTTGACATTGACCAGAGTCCCTAATCTTCCTGACCTCAATACACATATCATACTCGATGGCGACAAAACAGAGCCCGTGCCTATCAATACAGCTGACATAGATGTCGATGCAGAATGTCTCAGAAAAGGTAATGTCGTATCCGTTTGGGGAAACTACGATGGCAGTCAAGTGAATGCATGGGACTGCCACGGCACAAATGGCGAAGAACTCCTTGACGGGGGATCCGAGATCCTCGCCGAAGCCTCTCATCTCACAAATTTATAACTTTTGAATGCTTCTTTTCAAGGTGTTTGCAGCTCTTGCTTGACGGTGCCTGCGGTCAGGCGGCCAAAGAACTGGTCCCAGATCGCCTCGGAAGGCATCGTTTGTATAAGCTCAAACACGCGCTTGCCGTCTCTATACTGGCCTGGTGTGGTCTGGATTTCCTCATTCTGTGAGACAGTAAGGTCCATGGCGTTGGGTTCACGGATGGACAGCACGGGAGACAAATTCTCAAGCTCCAAGAAGAAGTCCTCAAGATGAGACTCCGGCATCATCGGTGTAGGAGGAACCTGGTCATACTTGGTGCTGTCAATTCGTTCGTCAGGCAAGAAACCGTCTCGAGAGAACCAGCCAAATCGTGGCAGATCGATGTGTGGGAACTCTTCTGGTTTGGACGACTCGCTATCGTTGGCAATTCCTTCAACTAGACTAGCCAAATTGCCCTTGAGACTACCTGTTCCGTTCACTGTATCGAGTTTCTGCTTGATACTTTTGTCGTTCACCACTGCTCCCTCCACGATCACATTATACCTAATTTTAAGCACCACAGCAGCAAGCATCTGGAACGTGTCCATACACGATTTGGCCGCCGTGCAAGAGGCCACAAGCAGCGCAAACACCAGGAGACACTCTTGGGTAACCATTTTGACCAGATTGGCGTCGTTCTGGTTTCTGACATGCTCAGAATTGTACAAGACAAATAAATATGACGTTCCAGCCATAAACAAGTTGTGCACGGCTGCCCAAGTGTAGTTAATGGCTTTCTTTTTGTAAAGCGTCGTGTAGCAAGCTATCAATCCCTTCAGAGCTTCAAGCACTTTTTGGGACGCCTCGAGCGATAGTTGGAATGTCTTTTTCGAAAGTCCATTGATAAGAAGGAGGGTGTGGAAATAATTAAGGTCAAAGAACTCCGTATTGAACTCACAGTTCATCTTCCGTGATTTCTTCGGGCACCGGGACCGCCAAAGTTCAAGTTCTTCTGAGATGTGGGCCTTCCACTCGGCCAAATTGTTGAATCTTCGAGGTAGTTCTCCGTTCTCGTACAAAAGGCGCTGACACTCCAGTTGAATCTGACGAACTTTGAAAAAGGAAAGTGTGATGGCTTTATAGCTGGCCACACCGCCCGTGTTGTCTGAATAATCTTTGGTTTCCACGTCTCTTGGATCGATGAAGGCGTCGTCCAACTCAGAGGGAAACCTTGCGGTTATGCTTTCCTCCGGAATACCTACGGGCCTGCCCAAGTAAAAACACATCTGCCTGTCGATCGAGTACGTTGACCAAAATAGGCGTCTTCGTCTATCCTTTGCAAAAGCAGTGAGGGTATGTGCCTTTGGGTACTCTTCTTTGTGGAGCCCCAAGTCCACGCACAAGCGAAGAGCCGTGCCCAAGAGGTACCATACGCCTGGAACACTGGGTCTCATGACCGCATAGAGCGTCTGGAGAAGCGTGGCCTCGAGCTGCTCAAGAGGGTCGTTCGAATAGTACGTGGCATCCACATGTCTCATGGCCGCTTCCTTGAACAGCTCGCTCATGTGGGTGTGGTACTGCAAGTGGTTTGTCGAGGAGGAAATGGCAAAAATGATGTTTAAGAAAAACAACGGTTTGCGGTAGTGCAGCGGTGTTACAATCTCCTCAGAGATCTGCGACGGGTCCTTGTGGGCTTCTTTTGCCAATTGCAGCTGCATGATCTGCTTATACTGAGCAAGCCAAGTCTGGCCCTCGTCTACAGCTGTATCCTGATACAAGCTCTTGTTAAAGGCCAGATAATCCAGCGCTAGCAGCACAGACTCGTCGAACGCACCGTAAACAGGAACAAAGATGTCTCTGAGAAACAGCTCCCGGTGAAGCACAGGCAACTGGCTGTTGCTCTGAGCGAAAAAAATCAGAATAAATTCCATGGCCGTCTTCTTGGGCGGCAAGATCGCCGGCTTGACGTCCAGCGGCACCAGCGCCATCAGGTCCCCTGGTCCAGCTACAGACGCTCCATTGACCTTGTTGGCAGTAAGCATGAGTTTGGCGAAAGTGAGACCCATCTGGCCCAGACTTTGCTGAGGCAGCGTCAGCTGGGAATCTTGCGACAGCGCCAGCCGTTCAAGCAGCCCAAGCTGATCCAAGTCCACGTTGGCCTCATTTGGCTCCTCTGCATTTTCCTCGCCTTCTCCGTCGAGTGGCAATTTGTGCCGCCGTAGGTACGCCTCGTACCGCTGCACCTTTTCCTCCAAATGGTACACATACAGCCTGGGCACCTCTCTGCCGGTAGCAGGGTCGATTCCCACACACTCGAGGTTGGCACGCTCACATTTGGAGCATTTGGGGAAGTTTTGGTCACACTTGACTTTCTTTGTACGGCAGCGCTGGCACGCGGCTATGGAGCGCGAGATTCCTACGACGCTGGTGGTGCCTGAGCTCGACGAGGATCTTCTGAGCTTGGTGGATTTGGCCTGAGGAGGACCCTGACGGTGGTGACCAGGGGAGTTTTCCAAATTGTCTTCGCCGGTGGCCGACTTCTTGCGCTTGCGGGGCCCCGTGTCGCTCGACATTTTTCAGATTGGCTTTTTGAGAAAGAAATGTTGTTGGTAGCGTTGGTTAGTGTGGGGAGTAGCTCATCCTAGCGATAAGGTTGAAGATCCTGCATACAATGGATTTCTCCCCAGGAAAACCAGGGCCACTGGACGTGGGGCGCCATAAAGATGTTAGTTTATTTTAAAGATCGAATCAGGGCTAATATTGCAATGTGATTCCCATGCTTGGCGGGTGTTTTGAGTTTGGCGCTATTGGCGGCTCTGCCAGTGTACATGGAAGTTGCGAAGCCTGGGGTAAGTCGGACTAGGAAGGAGAACACGAGAATTACGACAATTATCAGGGGTCTTTTTCAGGGATTTGCCAATATGAAGCCTCCAATTTGCCACAGCTCAATTTGTGTGCATCGATCTCGATTTGTGCACGTTATTCGGCTCTCTGGAAACGAGATTCCGTCGACTTCCCTTTTTGGAGTTTCGCAGCCATTACCCATCGACACAATCGTCTCATTTACAAGGCTACAACCTACACCGAAGACCCTGCGGAATCCGGGTTGTCTGCTTACATTTTCTTCTGAAATCTGTTAAACCATATCCAACTTTTATTGTCTTTGAGCCAACGGGTATATGATAGTACGGGCCACACACCTAAGCTTTTGACTTCTACAGGTGCATTCCGCCTTGTTACCTGATACGGCTCCAGTTACCCAAGCGGCACCAACCTCAAGGCGGTTAGAATTTCAATTTCTATGCCAGAAATCAGTTGACAAACCGCCTAACTCAAGTGCTTGATGTGAGTTTTCTGCAACTTGAACTTACCCTGTAAATCGGGAATCATCACCTCGTATCCGGCAGTGGTGGCCTCGAGGTCGTTGCCATCGTTCTCCACATACAAGGTCGTCACTAAACTGTTTTCTAAAATTGGGTACTTGATGTGTTGTTCGTCGATTTCCTGGTCAGCCAACACCTCCTTGTCGTTGTCCTGATTCGAGCATGGAAACTTAGACTCGCCCGAGTTGACAGCATCAGCATAGAGAGGCGACTGCTTCACCAAAATCAAGTCACTCCAGTTTCTCTTGTTGAGGAAGAATGGGTTATCGCGAGGTGTTCCATCAGGGTTTGTGTTGAAAATCGGCACAATGTCCTCGGCGGTGTTGGAGTCGAACTTGTGCACCTTATTCTGTCTCCCAAGCAACGTTGGCATCACGTCGGGAGGCGGAGCGTTGACTATGGCGGACGAGATGATATTGAAAATCAACCGTGGGTCGTTCTGCGGTGTGTCGGTGACTCTCTGATTTTCTTTCTCGACGTCGGTACGAACATGAGCGTTTGGATGGTGGTGCAATTTCGTCTTGATTCGACCGATGCATCCCAAGTGAACATCTCCAGAGAGAATTGTCACACGCACACCGTTGGTGGCGCCAAAGTCGATCAACCGCTTCACCAAGGCGTTTCTTTCCCGCTTGTGGTGTTTCGAGCACCAGTGGTCGTTTAAGTCGTCCAACACCTCCACAGATCCATCGAACTCGTTGACCAAGCCCTTTGCCACCAACCCACGCGTGGCCAAGCCACGGATAGGTTTCAAAATCCGCAGCGTCAAGAGCCACTCGAGCCACACCATTCGTGGGTACAATATTGGCACACCAAGCATCACTAGAAGGTGCCTTGTTTCTGGAGTTTGCGAGATCTCGTCCTGGAGCCGCTTGAATATGACATTGTACGTATCGGGATCGATAATCTGCGTCAACCTTCTTTCAGTACGGCAGTCCATCCCCAAAAGAGAAATCTCCTTGCCGAGTCTCATGAACAACGAGTGGTTTCTCTGTTTGATGAACTTGCCTGGCTTCTTCAGCAAAATCCACGATGGATCCAGGTGGCACGCTTCTTCGTCAACCAGCATGTGGTGTTGGAAGAGCATGTAGTATTTGTAGGCGACATTGCCGATTGTCGAGAAAACCTGAGACGCCATAGTTCTATCCTTGTAGGAGCCAAAGCCATCGATGATATCGTGGTCGTCAAAAATGTTCACTGACGGAATCTGGGACATGGCCAACGGAAACAACGTCTGGTGGGTGCCTCCGTTGGTGCCCTTCCAGTAGCCCTGACCAAACCACTCCAAGTAGGCGTGCAAGTAGTAGCTGCCCATCTCGTCGGCCATCTCAGGCGTGGCCTGGATCTTTCTTTTTCTGGAGGCGGTGGTCTCATTAAGCCATTCCTGGATCAGCTGCACGTGAAGTTTGATGGAGTCACAGTAGATTTGGTCGCCTCCACCAAGCATGACATGGTAGTGCTGCTGCTGATGATGTTTACGCAAAACGTCGAGCCAGAGCGACAGCTTGAAGCTGGAAGTGTCTGTAGAAAGAGAGAAACCGTTACACGAAAACGACATGACGTTCATGGACGCCTCGGCAGCAGGAATGAAGAAAAAGTGGGCGTCGTTCTTCTGGCCATTGACAGAATAACGCACCAACTGTTCATAGGGCTCGAGGTCAAATTTTACGTTGAAGCGCCAGAACTGGAACTGCTCCTCGGTATGGAAATTGACCACAGGAAACGTGCCCTCGACGGGAGCTTTCCAGCCCTGAGGAGCCAAACTTTCACTTGCAGGTCCAATTGCGTACGAGATTTCAGGCTGAGTTTCTCCCTTGGTCACAAGCAAAATGGACGCTCTGTAGTTGGGCAGCTTCTGTTCCCACGAGCCACAGAGACGAATGATGGGCCCACAGTGGATCTCTAAGCCTTCAGATGAAGCAGGAGCAGGGCAAGTTTCCGGACACTCTTTGTTTGCGTCGGCAACGTTGATGTCAACGAACTTCTGGAATGGGGGCTGTTGGAACCAGGACATTTCCAGGATGAGCTTGACTCACAGAAGGAGAGAATTGAATAGATGGTAATAGAACAGGGGAAATAAGGAACGAACGAGCAAGCAGCAGCAGCGGATTCCAGGTTCGGGGTGTTGTGGGATCGAGTGCACCTTCAGTAGTTTTGAACCAGGTACTTCAGCGAAAGAAAGTTGCAGCCTGAGCAACTGGCGATGGTGTTGTGGGGAGGCAGCCAGTGAGGCGGCGCGAAAGCGTCAGCAGCAAGAAAACAATTGCCTCGGTGCGGCAGGCAGAGGCAGGACAAAAGGCTGGAGAAAATTCTCGTTCCAGGGGAAAAGTGGTCTCGAGGCGGGGAGGCCAAAAGCGACAATGACGGGGAAATTGAGCTGCAGAAGCTGGATTTTATGGCTGTTTGGGTCAGATTTTGGAAGGAAAAACGTCAGAGCTGTTTTTCTGAGAGCCCGTGTGTGAAGTGGGAATGGCGTGTGCTGGTTGTGCTGGCAGGCGAGATCTCTTATCGCATCTTCGCGCGGTGAGAATGTTCGCAGAGCTCGGTTGCTGCAAGGGCCGCTTTCCACATTGGGAAGGCAGGAACCAGATCCCATTGAGGAGGCGGGCTCTGAACAAAGAGGACTCAGAACGTGTAGGATTTAGAACTTACGCTATGCTTGGACTTTGTCAAAAGCTAAAAATCTAGGAAATGATTAAAATCTGCGGATCGTCTGCTGCTGCTGCTGCTGCTGCTGCTGCTGGATGTGAGCTGAGAGTGTGAAAAGCGATTATTTTTTTTCGCAGCCGGCTGGCTATCGATTGTAAAACTAGACGAGGAAGGTGCTCCATATGCGCTGAGGTCCTCAGGAATGGTGCAAAAATTTCTATGCTTTTCATAGAATTCAAAAGCTCTCTGTTTCTATTATGGTGAACAATGAGCGCACAACGTGTTCTTGAGCTTAGTTACTTTCAAGTTGTGTAAGTATATCGTTTTACAAGGTTGCCGTTGTTGTGCTCGTAGTGAGCACTAGAGACACAGAAGGACGGCAGAAGTGAACAACCTTTCAAACCATAGTGCGACTGCTCAACTTTTTGACTCATTCAACCATTTGAAACGCACCTCTCGTGAGGCAAACGTTGCACAGGTTAGTGGTATTTCTTTTCTGCCGATTCTCACCTGCGTAACTCTATTGATCAGTGTGGTTGGATTCACTGGTAAACGGTAACACCGTAGTCCCTTGGGCCCTAGTTGGGTTGGAAATGAGTCACTGCAGCCTTCTCCTAGGGTGGTTGCTTTTCGCAGCCATTTCTACAGCGTCTGCCGAATCCGTCCACCTTAGAATCCTTTGGGGCCAAATGCTTACGTTGCTTGATTGACAGGTACGAGGGGACTCCATGTATTTTGGTTTGATCCAGTTGGCGATTGCTTAATATTTTGCGGGGAATGAGAGCTGGACGTGACCAGAGGTTGTGTCTGAGAAATGCAAGAGAAGTCTGGGTCGACGCGGCTGAGAAGAAGAAGGTGGGAATAAACACGCTGGAGAAAAAAAACGCTGGGGAAGAAAACACGGGGAAGAAAAAAAGTGGTGACACCTGAGGAGAAATGGCTGCGAAATGATCAAGCGGTGAGGAGTAGGGTGAAGTATCGAGCTTCCAACTGTCATGACTGCCCACACCATTTCAGCCAATCAGTCGCTTCCAGAAGTAAAACACGAAGAAAAAAAAATGAAGCTGGCCTTCCACAACTGCTACCAACCATTCTCCAGCCTTTCTCCGGCCGCCAAAGACCCTCTATTGTCGTGGTCTTGTGGGGCCTGAGGGTGAGCGGGGCAGCGGCACCCATGTGACAGGAGAAGAAGAAGGAGCGAAGAGTGACGAAAGTGGAGACTCCTGGAGGAGGTACGGAGGGCGTTTGCAGTGTGCCCCGGCCAGCGATAGTGCTTGTCGCCGCAGGCAGCCTAGTGCGTTCGGTGCAGCTCGGTGCGGAAGCAAAGGCTTAACTGAACGGGAGGAAGTGGCCGTATGGGCTCAAAGGATGAAGCCCGAAGAAGCGGGACCAAACAACCACCAAAAAAAAAAAAAAAAATACAGGAGCAGCTCACATGGCACTTTCGGTACTTGCGATGCAATTGCACTCCTGGGCTGTGAGCTCCTTACATCACCGGATCAGATTAAGCGCCTGGCGAAGCCGAAGCCTGAGAGCGCTGGAGCTGCACCCGCACCGATCGAAGCGAGGCAGAGAGCAGCCCCGAGCCCAGCCAAGAGACAAGCCCTATATTGAAATCTGCGGTGGAAGCAGCCCTGCAACGAGTGAATCGGGTGGATATCTTGGCCGAAACTCGGCGATGCACTATTGATCAATCCAGCAACTAGAGCCCGTGAAATCACGCCTTTCTCACCTCCTTGCGCTATTTTCCTGGGGGCAACTTCACGATTGTCTCTCGTCTTTACGTCAACCTACCCATTTGGAGCTCGTGTGCTGGCCACCGCAATTTGCGCATTTCATCCCATGCTCGTATTGTCCCTCGCCTCCGTACCATAGAGCATCGCACGCCTCGCACGCCGAAGACCACCTGCGCCAGAATCATCCTCCCTACGCAAAACGGCCAAACCCTGGTTTCGGCCCGCGCAAGGGCCTAGGGCCACTGAGACGCCAGCACTTTGGGTACCCAACTGGCCCTGCTGGCGCCAATGGCCACGCATTTGCTCCCCACATCGCTCTTCATCACCAGCTCGTCCCCTGTTCCCTTGTTCGTTTCCCACCCGATGGAACAAAATCATCCTCGTGCCTTCTGCAGTACCGCCCAGAATAATTCCCCCATAGTGCTACTAGTGTCACGGCGAGCGCTGCAAAAGTATAAAGAGCGATTTGTGCCCGCGAGCGAGGATTTGCGCGGTTTGTTCGCTCCTCCCACGCTAGCTTGCCCATCTTTTTGCTCGCCCTAGCGCCCCCTAACACAAGTCTTCGTCTCTTCCCTCGTTCCCTCACCCCAGCCGTGCCCTGGCCGCCGCCTCGCATTCTCCCCACACTCTGCGGAATCCTCTGCCAGCGCACTTTGAGCACTGAGCCCAATATACACTATCCACTGTGAGCACTTAGTGCACTCACTTGCTAGACCATCGAAACCCTCACCACCAGCCCACTCCACACTCAATCCACAACCTTCTCAGTCCCCCAATTCCTCTTCCACTCCATTCCCCTACAATCCATTCATGACAGAGGTGCTGGGCTACTGCCGAAGGGTCAGCTTCAACAACGTCCATCCGGACGACGACCTGCTGCGATTCTACTCCTACTCGTTCCACGAACCCACCCTGCCGACGGACCCGCCCCGGTTTTTCGGCAACTACTCGTTGACCTCCCACAAACGCCTCAAGCTACCGGACCCGCCCTCTAAGTCCATTCTCAAAAACAAGCTCTCTCAGCAGCAGCTCAAAGACAACTTGGACAGAGCCCGCTCTTTGGGTGTCAGCTACCACGGCGACATCAACGATTTGGCCGATTTTCCTCCAGATTCCGTTCCTCGACTGGAGGTCGCCGTGGTTTGCGTCGAGGACGGTGCTGACGATGACGGGCCCAAGTCCCCCACGGGCTCCTCCACCAATTCTTCCTCTTCCTTGCAGCCTCCTCCTCCACCTCCAACTGGCGGCCGCAGGAAGTCGTACCTGGGCATGTCGGACGAGGAGCTCATGGCCTTGGACCCGCAGTTTAATACCCCAAGAACATCGGATATTTCGTCGTTCAAGTTTGACTCCCAGCAAACATACTACAAAAACAGCCCCAGGCGAAGCTCTGCCGTCGCCGCCACCACCGTGGTGCCCCAGGCCAAGCAGGTGATATATCCGCTGCTGAACGAAAACAACTACCCGTCGATTTCCTTAACGGCAAAGCACGAGGACTACGACCACAACATTCTGACAGCCAGAAAGCTCATGACGGTGTTGTCGGGGCGCAAACACACGTGGAACTCACTAGATTGGCTTCTCCAGACAAACAAGGAGGCCATTGGACCCAATGAGCCTGGGTTTCTCCAGAGCGGCGACTACTTGATCGTCGCTGCTCTTGTGCCGCTAAAATACTTCAACGCCAACACCACACGCAAGAAAAATGCTCTAGAAGACAAACTATACAAGAAATGCGAGCACCTTCTCGACTACATTCTCCACTCGCTTCCAGACAAGCTGCTCTGCCTAAAAGTCACGGTGGAGTTTGTCATTGACGTGCCGCCTGCAGACCCCATGACGTTAACGGGAAAAAGACCTCCTCCCGTGGGCACAAAGTTCATGGTAGACCATCTTTTCAAACAGTATCTGCCCAACTTGGTAATTTTGGGCAACAAGTCCACCAACTTGAATTTCAAGTACCCCATGCGGAAGATGAAGTCAAGCCTTTCAGCATCCTCGGGCTCAACGCCTTCAGGGCAAGGCTTTTCGCTTAGCAAGTTCCACCTGGCTCCCCAGATGTCGAGTGGTTCAGATGAACACGAGGTATATTTGATCAAATTGACTTCGTACGTGATCAAGTATTCTCCTGTTCCTGTCATAATCGTGGGAACGCACAACACGGCAATTCACAAGAAAAACGGCACAAGGCCGCTGTTGGTGACATTTTCCGACCAGCCTTTGGGCCCCAAGATCACTTTGGACGTTCCTCAACGATCCGGCGGGCGTAAACCCTCCACCACGTCCACAGCTTCGATTGAATCGTATGCCGGGCCCCAGGACGGTGCCAGCGTATGCTCACTGGATGAGTCGCTGCAGCACATCAACATGGGGGACACCCTCGCCGATCTCATGAGCTGTCTGTCCGAAAGCAAGTTTCAAGATATGCTTTCAGTCGTTTCCCAGTGCTCGTTGACCGAGCTGCGAAACTACCTCACTTCCCTTAGTGACACTTCCAAAAACCCCGAAGCAAAACTCAACAGCAAAGTACATCAGGCCTATCAGAGCTACAGCCATACTAGGACTGGAGTTTCGCACCTGGCCAGCCGGACCCTTTCCAACAGTAGCGACGGCAAGCCATACAAGGTGAAGAGTATGATCTCGTACAGCGAAGAGGAGGAGCGCAAGAACGAGAAGAAGCTCAACGACAAGCGGCTCAAGAAGTCGGTCTCGCAGAGCTCTAACGGCCTGGCCAGCAGTGGTGACAAGAAAGTGAAGAAAAAGAAGTCGTTTCTCCAAAAAATTGGGTTCAAGAAGTGAGATGGTGACGAGTAATGAGTTAATGTGTTATATGTGACTAATTTGAGTAGGTATATTAGGGCAACAGCACAGGCAATTCAAGTCCAGATTAGCATTGTAGATTGAATAAATACATGTTATAATATTTACGTAGAATACATGCCTGGTATTTTGCAACCATTGAAATGTTCCTGCACACCACAAGATCAACACTTGAATCACATACAACACTGTCTTCTCCCATGGAAGCTCCAACGCAAGCTAAGGACGATCCAGAGACCTCTGAAACGCCTCCTCGGCTTGAGACACCCGAGGCAGCCCCAATTGAGCCTCAAGTGGCGCCTGTCAAGGAAGAACCGCAGCCAAAAGAGTCTACAAGCAATGCAACAAGACTGAAGACAAAAGCTGAAGGTTTGAGCGCTCTGGAACTCAAGCAGAAAATCGCCAATATTGTGGTTCACCCAAGACTCAAGCCAACACCATTTTACCTGGAAAATTTTGAGATGGAGCCCGTGGTGACGCTGGAGTATGGGCTTGTCGGTCAACGATTTGTTCAGTTCGATGACCTTCCACTTAACAAGCGTGGTTTCAAGTATAAACCTTGCCGTCCCAACAAACTATTTCTGTCTAACCTTTACCTGACAGCAGATTATGCGCCACATGGGGTTCGTGTGAGCTACTTCGATAGGAGCTCCGGAATAGCGTGTAGTGAAGCCATGGACGCTATCACCACGCAGAATGGGTGGTTATCCGCCAGAAGCAACGTGGGCGTGAGAGAAGGGAAATGGTACTTTGAGTATGACATCTTGAATGCAAACAAGGATTCAGATAAGAGCCATGTGAGGATTGGCATTGCTAGAAAGGAAGCCAGTTTGGAAGCTCCAGTGGGTTTTGACGGGTACGGATACGGGCTTCGAGACTTGAATGGACAAAAGATCACTCTAAGCAGGCCAAAACCATATATGGAAAACGACGAAGGTTTCACTTCGGGTGATACGATTGGGTTTCTTATAGAGCTTCCGTCGTTGGAGGAGCAGAGAAAGCACAACGAGCAGTTTGCTAAAGAGTTGCATCAGACATCAAAAAAGCGTAAACGAGCAGGCCAGGCGGCTGCTGAAGAAGAAGAGAAAAAGCTCAATTTGCATCAAAACATCGTGAGAGACCAGATTCCCATCAAGTATAAGAATGCTCTTTACTTTGAGCAGTTTGAATACACTCCAACTAAGCAAATGGATCACTTACTTAATCCTGTCACCGTATTTGGCGAGAAGGCTATTCTAGAGAAGACAGACAAGCCACCGACGTTGCCCACGATTCCCAAGTCGAAAATCACCATGTTCAAGAATGGCAAGTCGCACGGCACAATGTTTGAGAACTTGTACTCGTTCCTACCGCTCAATGGGGATAACGACACAGCTGCGTCAGACGCTAATACAAAACAGCAGCAAAACCCTGCTTACAGGAACACCGATGATGGCAGCCTAGGGTATTATCCGATGATGTCGGCGTTCCTGAACGGAGTTGTTCGTCTAAATCCAGGTCCTGACTTTAAATTCCCAGTTCCTCAAGGCTCTCGTCCATTGTGTGAGCGCTACGAGGAGCGAGTTGTTGAGGAATGGCTCTATGATCTTGTAGATGAGGTGGAAGCAGACTATTTGGACAGTTTTGAGTAAGAGAAGCTCGGGTTCAGGGATCTGCGCCAATATCTATTAGCAGATCTCTGTTTAATGTCATGTCACAATTTCGGTACAGGCACTTAAGGTCGGGATTTTGACGGGAAAAAACAGTGAAACACTTGTTGTGGAACGAAACATGACACACTTCGCTGGGGCATTTAATTCCATACGTGACAAGGTCTCCACATACATTGCAGCTTAGAAGCTTCCCCAGTGGGTCGTCTGGAGAGAAAATGCCGAATCTGTCTATGAGATATGTCTTCAACTCCGCTAGCGTGGCGGTGGAAAGCACCACACGGCTGTTACTAGTGATATTAATCCACCCGTCATTCACAAGCCTGGTGAGGAAGAAATCAGCGTCATTGAGCCTTAGCTTGGCCACACTAGCAACTTGCTGCTTGGCATTGCCATAAGGTAGGCAGAATTCGAAGTCAGACGAAATTATCGAGTCAATCATCTGCTTGATCGCGTCAAGTTCAGACGGCGAGTAGGGCGTGCAACCCTGAATCACGGAGTCAGCTTTTGTATTGACGAACACGTACACGGCCTCTCCCAGAACCTGATCTCGAGCCGCCTCGATTTTGAAAGAGTATCTTTCCAACCTGACATTGAGATCAGAGATGTACTCTCTGAGTTTAGCAGCTGGCTCATCTTTGGTATCAATTTCGAAGTGCTCAGCTATACGCTTGAACTTCTCCGTCAAAAGTGGGGCTGATACCGACCTTACTGCCCTCAAGTACGTAATGAGCACTCTGTGGGCCTCGGTTAGGGGCATCACCTATGATATTCTTTCGTGCTTGAAAGTATGGAGAAAGTGTTTTTGAGTCTCACTATGCGGTGTACGGGTGCTGCCTTTCCTCTTTGCCTGAAAATGGAGCGTTTTTTGCAACCACTTTCCTGCCAGTACTCGGACCCCCGCTGAAATAATAAAATAATTACGTTATGATGTCCAAATTGAGACTATTTTGGATTCTATCTGCAGCTGCATTGACCGTGTCAAGCTCTCCGTGCAACCCAACTCAAGATAAGTCTTGTGTTGCCCAAAACGACGCCTTGAGCACTGCTGTTTTCGAGCCCTTGACGAAGGCGCCAACACATCTTCTGCTGAACGTGGCTGCACCTTCAATCACATTTGGAGCCGAAGGCGCCAAAATGAGGATCTTTGAACGGGGCGAAAACCCCCAGCTTTTCTCTACCAGCTACATCTTGTATGGGAGGGCCGAGGCACAGATCAGAGCGTCCCACGGAAAGGGCGTGATCTCGTCGATGTACATGCAGAGTGACGACTTGGACGAGATTGATGTTGCCGAGTTCTTTGGCGGTGAACCCCACAAGTTCCAGACCAACTACTTTGTCAAGGGCAACATCTCCAACTACGACAGAGACCGTTACCACAACGTGTACGACGATCTCACACAAGAGTGGCACACGTTTGGCGTGGAGTGGACTCCCGAAGCAATGTTTTGGTACTACAACGGGCAAATTGTGAGGAGAGTTCGGAGCGCTCACAACACGCAAGGGTTTCCTTCGTCGCCCATGCAGTTGAAGTTCAGCTTGTGGGTTGGCGGCGAGCCCAAAAACCACCCGGGCACGATTGAGTGGGCTGGCGGTGAAGCGGATTGGAAAGAACTTCCGTACGAGATGGGCATTCGCAACGTTCGTCTTGTAGACTACTCAAGTGGTGAGAAGTACGTGTACGGTTCAGGGCAAGACTTAACGGCACATAGAGGGCAGGTTTTTGGAAAGAAGAAGAGGGATAGCAGTCAGGAAAAGGGTGAGGTTGGCAATGGCATTGGCAGCGTTGTGGATGATGAGAAGGAAGAGATGTGTGATGACGAGAGGGTTCTAGAGAAGGTTCCTAAGGGAGGCGGCGAGAAGAAGACCGAAGAGGTGTTTGAAGGATCTGGTTCCCGAGTTCAGCTGGGCTTCAACGTGCTGTGTGTCGTCCTGTTTATGATTTATCTCTTTCAGAATGTGCTCTGAGCGAAACTGTGGTCAATTACATGGTATGCTGGAGATCTCAATTGCGGTAATCGTGAAATTTCAAGTTAATGGAATCATCTATAGATATAAGTGCTTTGTAGAGGTGATCGGTAGATCCACGGCAGGTATCGTGTTGTAATTAAGAAGCAGACCTTCTTGCATGGTATGCAAGCAACCTAAACTTATAATTGGGCTCAATTCCACCTGAGGGCTCGATATTACATGTTGAAGACTGTCGAAATGTGTTGGAAAAATTGGGAGAGTGGTTGAACAGAAGATGCTCAAAGGTCCAAATTGGATATGAACAGTAGGTATCTCGAAAACAAGGCATAAACAGCACTGTGTTTTGCTAAACACATTGAAGTCTAAATCTTTCTGGGTATATTCTTCAATTTTTCGGTGATGGGTTCCGCATTTACTACACAGCTAGTATTTCGCAACCATTTCGCTGAATCCAAAAAAATGTGAAAATGTAAGCATACTCCAAATGGTAGAGAAGCCAACTCTTCAAAGACCGTATAAGTCAATATAAGAAAGCACAAGCACACGCTTGTCACCATATTTCACAAAAATAAAAATTTTTTAGGAAGTTACCCTGGCTCCCTCCAGGCATCTGCCTCTTTTATGCGAAAACCCTCACTTCCGTAATTATTTCAGCCAAATTACCGAAAACGTCTTAAACCATAATCTTCATCAATGACTCCCTCTATAAATGCCACAGCACCCACTTCCTCTGAAAATTTTCTACCAAAAATGTCTTCCTTCAATTCGTGTCACTTGTATCTTACCCTTCGCTCGGTCTCCTGATCTCGGCCCCAAAGTCCGAATGGCTGCGAAATTTCACTTTCTGGGCCAGCATCTCAGCGACCCAAGCCTAAGGAAACCACACAAAAGAGCCAGATTTTTGAGAGTTCAACGACACTTTACTTCCGAAAGCAACCCCTCAGATTTCAAAACTATCAATTCCATTTACACCAGGCAAGAATCCAACGCAAATTGTGATTCTCGCTTCCTTGCTCTACCGACTACTCCTTCCCGATTCCCCAACCAACTCACCAGCCCATCAACAAGTGAACAGAACGGGCCGCCCGGACCGCTTCTTTACTCACCATCACCTGCGTCAAATCCAATTCACGACCTTCAACAGTTTCGCTTTCTTCAACCATCTCTTCTCTGACGTCACAGCTATGCGCTTACACGGACGGTCAGAGTCTCCTCCACCACCATCAACAGACACTCCAATTGAAAGTGTTCTAACATGACAGCCAAAATACATGACGTCACGCTAGCACTACTAGCGTTTACCTGCGTTGCCCTTGTCTCATCGGCTCCTCGGCCTCACCTGACGGTATCATCTGAGGCACCTGCACTCGGCCCATAGCTGCCCATAAATTGCGGTGCACATATTCAATCTCTTCAACTAGTCTACTACACCTAAAACTTCAACATGACCGTCGACCTGGTGAGCTTCATCTCGCTTGTCACGACGGACGCAGGGCTCTTCAAGAAAACAGCCCAATTCTACCACGCCTTGGGGTTTCGCTTGGTGAAAAACTACAATAAGGTCTCCACTTCGGCGGCCTCGTCTATAGTAAACGGCATCTCGGCAGACTCGTCCAAGGAGATCTGGTTGGAGGCGCTTCCTTTGCAGAATTTGGACGAGCATGGCAACGTGGTGCCCTGGCAGGAGATGCCTTTCTATGAGGGTGACCACACAGCCCCATTGTGCAAGGGCACCGTGGTGAAGATCCGTCTCTCTGCGCTAGAGAGAGTGGAATTGGCTACACAGACAATTGAATTCTTTGCCGCTGACTTGGCAAAGCTCAAGGAGCTTTTGGCGAAAGCTGGAGCTGCCCACACCGACCACAATTCGGCAATTGCTGCCCAGGACCCCTTAGGCAACAGCTTCCACTTTTCCAATAAGGAGTCGCCAGCGTCCGAGCGCCATTTCTCCTCCCAGCAAGAGTACTTGGACTTCAAGACGAAAGAGCTCACGGAGGCATTGGCCCTGCGCAGAGACACCACCAAGGTCCTGGAGTTGCCCGCTAATCAGAAGGCCAAGCGCAAGAAGATAGCGGTGATGACTTCTGGAGGCGATGCTCAGGGCATGAACTCGGCCGTGAGAGCGGTCATCCGTTCAGGTATCTACTACGGCTGCGATATGTTTGCCGTTTACGAGGGCTACGAGGGTTTGGTAAAAGGAGGCTCTCTTTTGAAGCAGATGGGCTGGGAAGACGTCAGAGGGTACTTGGCGCTTGGAGGCACCATGATTGGTACTGCTCGATGCGCTGAGTTCAGAGAAAGAGCAGGCCGTTTGTCTGCGGCTCACAACATGGTCAAAAACGGCATTGACGCTCTCATTGTGTGTGGAGGTGACGGTTCCTTGACAGGCGCCGACTTGTTCCGTTCTGAGTGGCCCTCCTTGATTGAAGAGTTGGTCAAGACAAACAGACTCACCAAGGAAGAAGTACAACCATACCTTAACTTGACAATCGTGGGTCTTGTGGGTTCCATCGATAATGACATGTCTGGAACGGATGCCACCATTGGCGCCTACTCTTCTTTGGACAGAATCACAGAGATGGTCGACTACATCGATGCCACCGCCGCTTCTCATTCTAGAGCATTCGTTGTAGAAGTCATGGGCCGTCATTGTGGCTGGTTGGCGTTGATGTCGGGTCTCTCGACCGGCGCTGACTACATCTTCATTCCTGAGAGACCTCCAAAGCACGGCAAGTGGCAGGAGGAACTCAAGGAGGTGTGTGGCCGCCACAGAGCGTTGGGAAAGAGAAACACCACCGTTATCATCGCCGAGGGTGCAATTGACGATGAGCTCCAGCCAATCACATCCGACCAAGTCAAGGAGGTTCTTGTGGAATTGGGCCTCGACACGAGAATCACCATCTTGGGCCACGTGCAAAGAGGTGGATCTGCTGTGGCGTACGATAGGATGTTGGCCACTTTGCAAGGTGTGGAGGCGTTGAGAGCTGTGTTGGAGGCCACTCCAGACATCCCATCTCCAGTAATTGGAATCGTTGAAAACCAGCTTGTTCGCCAGCCCTTGGTGGAATCTGTTAAGAACACCAAGGAGGTTGCTACGGCCATCGAAGCCAAGGATTTCGACAGAGCCATGAGTTTGAGAGACACCACCTTTGCCGAAATTTACAAGAATTACTTGGTCACCACTGAGCATCCAGCAGGTCCAGACTTCGCACCCGAGAGAGAAAGATTGAACATTGGTATCGTGCATGTCGGAGCCTCTTCCTCAGCACTTAATGCTGCCACAAGAGCTGCTACTTTGTACTGTTTGTCCAAGGGCCACCGTTTGTATGCTATCCAGGACGGATTCAGTGGGCTTATTCACACTGGTAACTTCAAGGAGTTGACCTGGTTGGACGTTTGCGGCTGGCACAACAAGGGTGGTTCTGAAATTGGTACCAACAGATCGTTGCCAAGCGAAAACTTTGGCAATGTAGCCTATTACTTACAAAGACACCAGTTGAACGGGTTGCTTATTGTGGGAGGATTCGAGGCCTTCACAGCGTTGCACCAGTTGGAAAACCAAAAGCACAAGTACCCCATCTTCAATATTCCGAAAGTCGTTATTCCAGCAACCGTCTCAAACAACGTTCCAGGCACAGAGTACTCATTGGGTTCCGATACCTGTTTGAACCAACTTGTTAACTACTGCGATGCCGTTAAGCAGTCTGCCTCAGCTACAAGAAGAAGAGCGTTCGTATGTGAAGTGCAAGGAGGAAACACAGGATACGTTGCCTGCTACGCTGGGTTGGTTACCGGAGCGATGGCCGTGTACACGCCAGAGACCAAGGTTACGTTAAAGACGATCAGAGAAGACTTTAACTTGCTATCACAGGTGTTTGAAAACGACCGAGGCGAAGACAGAAACGGGAAACTCCTCATCAGAAACGAGCATGCGCTGAAAGTGTACACCACGGAGCTTTTGGCAGATATCTTCAGGGAAGCAGCACACGGCCGGTTCGAAACAAGAACAGCGGTTCCAGGCCATGTGCAACAGGGATTCATGCCTTCGTCGATGGACCGAGTGTACGCTGTGCGTTTTGCCGTGAGGTCAATCGAGTACATCGAGGAGTGGAGCCGAAGAGTGTTTTCAGCGGCGGAGCACACGCAGCATCACAGCGTGAACAACATCAAGATGATTGACTTGTTGGACAAGGAAGAGCAGCTGTCAGTGGTGATTGGCGTGCAGGGAGCCAAGGTGGTGTTCCTGGACATCAACGACTTGTACGACACAGACACAGACGTTGCCATGAGAAGAGGCAAGACGATTCACTGGAGCCGGCTCGAGGAGGTGAGCGATTTATTGAGCGGGCGGTTGATGCTCAGAGAGGGTAAGCCGTTGCGGTAGGTAGAAAGCGAGACAAATTGCATGACGGTGAAGAAAAATGAAGAGGACAATAGAGGGCAGACATAGAAGAGTACGAGGCCCGAATACGTAGCACAATGACACAAAATGACGAGGAAGTCGTAGTACAAGGAGGTGGAGAAAAGAAAACAAAAAGGTGGTGAGGCAATCGAGAGAAGAGCGGACACAATAGGAAGCAAAAGAAGTGGATGAGGAGAACACAGAAGGAGATGACATGACAAAATGGGCAACCAGTGCAGAGATCGACAAGATCCACAGGGTCTACCCTCAAAAGGAGGAATCGGACTTGAGTGGGTCGATCCAACACAGGATTCGTAGTTATGCGGGTTGATGGCAGAAAAGTGCATTTTGGCAGCAGCAGCAAGAAGGTTTGGGCAGAGCCAGAGCAGCATTATTGTTGAGGGGAGTACGAGGACATTGGAGGAGAGTAGGCGGCAGGAGGGGGACTGCGCAGCAGACAAAGAGGACGCTGGGACGAGGAAGAGGAGAAAAAGTAGAAAGCGAGGAAAAGAACGAACGAGAAGAATCGAAGAATGAATAAAATGACTGGAAAAAGATGATGAAGGAGAATAATGTAGAGGAAGAGGAAGTTAAATAATGGGAAGAAGTAGAAGGCGAAGAGGAAGACAATGATGGGGAGGTTTGTAGGGTTTGCAGCCGCCGAACCCGCCGGCTCAGGGCCACTCAAGAGCGCACCGCACCGGCGAAGGACTAGCCAGGCCCGAGGCGACCACCAGCAGAAAGAGGCAAGAGAAGCTAATTGAGTAAAAGTGACCGTGGCGCCGTGGAGGTGCCATTGTTCCTTGTTAGTAATCGTCGGCGGCCCAGGGGACCCGAGATTTGCAACCGTGGAGAACTGCGGGGTCAGCACCATCGAGAGAGAGAGAGAGAGAGGAGCAGGGCAGTGGGTGGTCCAGGCGAGAATTCAGAAAAGACCTCCAGTGTGGCAATTGGCGCCTGGCGCCTGGCGCCTCACATTCGGTGCCTCCCGAACCATTCTGAACCCGCGGTTGAGCTGGATCCTCAACGTGCTGAGGAGCTCCTCCAAGCTCCAGGCCCAGGGGGGAGGACCGAGCAAGGACCGGGCACGGGCGCCAAAACGCAGAGCGGGTTGCACAATACGGGACGGGACTAGGAGGGTCCCAGCGCACGGAGAAACGAAGGGCGCCCCGGACGACCGACGTGAATTTAGGCGACCTACTGAGAAATTGACCCTGACTAACGACACTCTAGGTCAAGTGGAGCCTGGGGCACAGGATACGGGAACCCGTTGGCGCCGCTCGGTAGGGCGCGAAAGTCAGGGTCCCAGCAAGCAAGAAAAAGCAGCGGGCGAGGTAAGGGCGAGGGAGAAAAAGAGGGTCTGTCTTCTGTGCTTAGCCCGCGGTGCGTTAGCGCATTGGAAGCGTTTTTCCACGGCCAGGAAGTCTGGAGGCCAATGAATGGCTTCGGGCACTGGTTGCTTTGTTTTGAGGGCTATCCTTCAAGCATCGGCAGATGTTCGTAGTTTCTTGCCTGGGTGTCTTTTGCTGCTTGCCTCTGGGCAGCAACGAGTGGTGTCTCGGTAGCAACAGCAGTTGCACCGGCGGTGACGTGAGCGCTTTCGCGCCAATGGGCCACAGCCGAGCCCTCTAAGCTCAGGCGAGCGCTGTGAGCAGTGAGAGGGCTCAGGTGAGGAAGTTACAGCGACAATGCCACTGAGACTTTTAGTGCAGCAAGGGCATGATGCATTCTTTTTGTAAGACAGCGCAGCTGTCGTCATTGCAGTTGCTTTAGTTTTCGGCACAATGATGGGGTGTCTAAAATGGTGGGGGTGCAACTTCAATTTGCGCCTGCTTGTTACTTGCAAGGGTGTAGAGGAGGAAGGAAATAGAGACAGCGCTCGCCCTGGAGCAAATTGTGTACATTCTGAAGTGATCATTCGATGATTGACCGACCAAAGTTTAGTTTCAACAGGGCGTTTAGTCAAACCGACCACTTGCAATTTGAGTGTTCTTGATGTCAGTTGATGCCTCAGCTTTGGGTGCCAATGGTCATTTTCTGGTCTTTGTTTACATCCAAGAAAAATAGAATTAGCTCAATTGACTTACTTGGTCAGCTTGACTTTCTCGCTGCTTCACTCCCTCGCTGCTCTGTTTCTTCCTGGTTGCGCCTTGAAACCTCGCCCTGGGCAGGATGGCCTGATTGTCGATCGCCAGGTCGATCTTGTCCAAGCCCCAGCATTAGGCATTGCAGCGGGCAACGGCCCCTGGCGCCCACCACAGGAAAGCCGAATAATAGACCTTTGGGGGCAAGCCGCCATGTCTCACTCCGGAGTTTAGAAGCGCCCGGGTGACGGTGACTGTGACGGTAGTGGTTGATTGAGTTTGGCGAGAAAGTGTAAAGCGTGTAGCTAGAAGTGTAAGTGTGACGAGGACAATGTCTGGTTGATTCGAGATGGGCGAGAAAGTGGTGCCACTGTCAGTTGTTGAAGAGAAGGTGTCTAGAGGTTAGTGCAGGTGGAGGCCGTTTAGAGAAGACAGTCCGGGCGTAGAGTAAGCTCGCTGGAAAAGATCGCAGCGAGGTTTAGGAGAGAAAAGCAAAGAGAAAGCTAGGGTGAAGGTGGTCACTCGGGGCCGGCGGTCAGTCGGTGAGCACCGTGGAAAATCATGGAGCCTCCAGAGCCCCTAGAGCCACTTGAGCCCTCAGAAGCCTCGTCGCACGTTGCCCTGGCTCGAAGCTTTGGCCCCGCAAGCAAGTGAAGGAAGCAAAAGAAGCAGCGAAGAAATTCATCGAAAAAAGTCAGCCTACAAGGCCGCCAGGGGCTACAGCACGCTCGAGGAGACTCTTGGGGCCCCTGGCGGCTTCGGCGCCGGAGCCTGGCAAGCTAACCACTTTGTTTGCTTTGCTTCGCCGGCTTGTGTAGTGGCCTGCCTTTGTTGCCTGGGGCTGCTCTGGGGCACTGGCTGGGCTTGGGGGGGTCTGGGGCGATCGCGAAGTGAACCCTGCCTGCGGAATAATGGCAGCGAGAGCGCTGAGGCAGCCAGGCAGGTAAAGTCTGGAGGCAATCCTGGAGGCAATCCTGGAGGCAGGCGTGAGAGCAGGGTGTGGGTCGTGGGGCGGGCGCTGGGGGCACTGAGAGAAACAGAAGGAGACGGCCAACAAAGGACAGAGGATCGCTGTGCTTAGAGTGGGCGCCTGCCAGGGAAGGCAAAGACGAGGATCTGTGTTGCGGGAGGCCCCAGTGAGGGAATCCACAAGCGTCCACTTGCATGGGGCGTTACGTTAAAGGACGCAGCACTGTTGGGGTGTGTGCCGAACATGCGTGGGTGGCCGCGTCAGGGCTGCGTCATGTCTGCACGCGCCTTGCAGAGTGCCATGCAAGTGGGACAATGCCCGGCGCTGTCTGTCTGCACTCCCGCACTGCGCAAGCTGACGCACCTCACAAATCTCTCGAGCCGAATCTTAGCCAGAAAAAAAAACCACATATAATAAAAAGAAACCTTCCTTTGCAGCCCCATTTCTATGGGGCTTCTTCCACCTTCTTCTTTTTCTTCCTAATTCTTTTGAATCCATCCACAAACCCACCATCCCAACAGTACCCAAAATCATAAAAGCCGTATTTTCATCTCCACCTCCCATCTCCCTCCTCACCCTCAGTACTCCAGAATCGAAACGATCCCACATCCTCAAGCAACTTCGCCATCCCTACAACTCCAATCTCCTTACACCTTCCTTGTCCCACCCCCGGCTCCGTGGGCCAGGCAGCAGCCAAATTGAATATACACATTTTTAACCCCGGTCTAACGAACTCGTTGACCCAAAATTCCCAACATTTGATATCCCACTTCGCCTTCGAAGTCGCCTCCATCCTCCATCGCCACCAGTATCATCAAAACATTCATCCATGACTTCGAAGCAGGATCCCCCCGTCAAGAAAAACGCCTTCGTGCACAAGCTCTACGGGATGCTCAACAACCCAAAGTTGGCCCATCTCATCTGGTGGACTGGAAAGGAAGACAGCAACACGTTTGCCCTCTATCCCAGCAAGGAGTTCGCCGACGCGCTCCTGGACTACTTCAAGCACGGCAACGTGGCGTCGTTTGTTCGTCAGTTGCACATGTACGGCTTCCACAAGATCCTGGACCCGCTGCTGGCGTACCACGACAAGGACCTGCCCGTGTGGGAGTTTCGGCACCTGCTGGGCAAGTTTCGCAAGAACGACGAGCTGCTATTGGTGTACATCAAGCGGCGGTCCTCGTCGAACCTGCGCAACTCGCTGTTAGTCGAAGGCAGCGAGCCCCTGCTGTTTGACGCTGGCGGGACCCCGGCCATGAGTGCTGCTGCTGGTGCTGCTGCGTCCTCGTCGAATCCCGTCCACCAGTACTATAACAGGCCCAGCTACCACTACTATTACGCTGTGCCGGGCCAGTGGCCGCAGGCAAACCACCCAAACCACCCGGCGACGTTGGCCCAGCACCATCCTCAGCAGCATCCTCCTACACAGCCTCAGCATCCCCAGCATCCTCAGCATCCTCAGCATCCTCAGGCGTACCTCGTGGGCCCTCTGCATCCCCAGCATCTTCAGCATCTCCAGCACCTCCCGCCTCAGCATCTGCACCTCCACCTTCAACACATCCCCCAGCAAATGCCGCTTCCGTACCAGCAACCGCCCGGCCAGAAGCCGCTCCCGCCTCATAATCTACTGCAGCAGCACGGTGTTATGCTCCCGCCTCCCACGCCCAAGAACCACGAAAAGCTCCCGTCAACTGCTCACTTGCCGTCTCCTCGGAAACAGCCCGACTCTCCGTCGACCAGGGCGCCGCTGCTCCCAACGTACGCTGCCCCAGCAGACCACGAGCAGCGCTCATCTTCGGCAGCGTCAACTCCACAGTTCAGAAAACCCTGGGAGCTGGCGGCAGAGGCTGAGCAGAGACCTCGGTACCCGTCGCTCTTGCTCGATCCATTGGCCTCCAATGCTCATCACAGAAACTCAGAAGCGATCAAGCTACCGCCTTTGGTGCCCCGAGATCAGCTTAGTCCAGCGCTCGGGCAGCCCCCTACCGCTTCAGCTGCGCCCACCACATCAACTGCGCCAGCAGTACCAGCTACCCCAGTAGCCTCAACAGCCACTTCGGCTCCTCCATCGTCCTCCACCCCCACCGGCTCCCTTCCTGCTCCTTCCACATCGATGTCTTCTGTTCCCATTCGCAAATTTGTCTACGATAAGCTACGTCCGCTGCTCATAGAGCTCCACTCGACTTCGCTTCCGCCAGTCGGGTCTGTCACCAGCACGTCGTCAGCGCCTAACAGCCTCAGTCTGGCCTCCACAACCCCCACGCGATCTTCACTAGTCGGATCCCATTTCGACTCGATTGGGTCAGGGCTGGGGTCGATCTTTTCGGGAGCGTCGTCCATCTCCTCGCTTTCTAGCGGCAACCGTCTGTCGTTTGGGTCGATTTCCTACGAGGAGCGCAAGACGTCGCTCGTGGCGCCCCATGAGCGGCCGCTGTCGCCGCAAGTTAGCGGCACAGGCACAGTTTCTACGATTGAAGAGGATAAAAAAGGCGAGGAGGCCTTCAGCACGCCTGGAACGCCACTTTTCAAGGCCAAGGTGTCGTACTTGCTTGACTCAGGCAATGGCGTTAAGAGACAGAAGAGCGAGGTAGAAGACGACAAAGAGGCACAGGAGACGAAGCGGGCGGCCGTGAAGAACTCAACATGATGAAATGAACAGCTTCTCTTCTCGGCATAAGGCGGTTGGATGCGTCCATTGAGTCGTCTTGGCTCCCTAGGCTCATCTGTACGTGTGCGTGGTAGCCCAACATCAAGCCAGATTGTCGATTTTTCTGCCTGCCTGACAGTCGCACGACGAAGTAATGTGGCAGCGAACGACAAAAAGAGAAGGGGAAGAAGATGAGAGCCAGGTTCTAGAGCCCAGAGCCCGTGGAGTAGTGCCTGCGTCGCCAAGGGCCAACGACGAAACGACGAAACGACGAGGGCACTTCTATTTTGTAGAGGCAGACGATTACGTTTAGCGCCGCAAAGAAGAACCCGATGATCTTTTCCAGACGTAGCGAACGCTGCAGAAGCACGGGCGAAGAAGTTACCTTGAACAAGAAAAAGAAAGTTGTGGGCAGAGTGGCGTGATTTCTGATGTGTCTCGCAGCAGATACTTTGTGAAAGTGGGTGCGAGCGCTAATGTGCTCTGCATCACGGCTTCTTCGGCACAGGCAGGCAGACCCACGGCGCTAACGCCGCCGAGGCCTGGGCTGCGTCAAAAAGAAGAAGTCAGACACCCACCAAGAGAAGAGCGGGAGATTCACACGGCCCCAAAAAGGAAAAAAGATAAAAAGCAGACGATGGTCAGTTCACTACAAACATAATATAACACAAAAGAAAAGCGTACCGTACGCTTATCGAGACAAGGCAGCACCATTATTATTTATGTGCACTGTGGGCCGGCGGCGCCAGGCCAGGTGAAATTCTGCCAGCTGCCAGGCCGAATTTTCTGGCCGGCGCAACCGAGTGATTTTTTATTTTTGTTGGCCCCAGATAATATTCACTTCAGTTCGCGCAAATATTTTCCCGGCGGCCCCGCCCGTCTTTACCACTATTCTTCAGTTCCGAGAGTTGTATAATTTAATTAGTGATATTTATTATTGATCCGAGCGTCCTGGTGGAAGTGACGCAACAAACAGCGTGTAGATAATGCCAGCGTAGAAACAGACAGCGAGGTAAGTGTCAAATGGAAGTCTCCAGTGGTATTGCAGTGGGTGAAAAAAAAAAAATTACGAATGGTCCCTCGCTGACAGAAACGCCTTGTTGGCTTCGCTGGCTTCTGTCACCAGATCTACAGATGATGTCTACAGATGATGTCAAGCAAAGTACATAAAAGGAACCCGGACGAGGAATTGAGCAATGGAGAGTCAAACCACCCAAATCGTGCAAATTCAAGTGCCGATGATGTTTGAGTGTGGGGTAATTTGCAGCCAGGTGTCATGAATTCATGGTATCGTTTTTTCCAGGGTCTCGAAATGGGTGCAAAAAAAAACAAGAAGACAAAAAAGTAATGAAGAAAAGCGTCCTCAAGCAGAGTGGTGTGTGGGGGCCATGACGTCGAGCCAGTGCAGAGAAGAAAGAAGAAAGAAGAAGAAGAAAGAAAGAAGAAAGAGAAGTCGAAGAAAAGCAATTGGATTTGACCCTGAGACTTTGGAAGACGACCTGACTGAACTTAGCAGAGCTGGCAAGTTCAGTGGGCTCAGTTTCGCTGGTCTCAGTAGATACGGTATATTCAGTGGACTTGATGGCGAGAAAGTTTGGTTTTCTTAGGTTGAATTTTGGCAGAAGGCGAAAGCAAACATTGCAGGCTGAAATGACCCGTGAAAGGTCGGTGGGGGCAAGTCGGGGTTCCAGAGAGTATTTTTATTTATTTTTATTTTTTTTTCTCGCTAGTCATTAGAGTAGGCGAGAATCGATTGAGTCCTTGTGCTCGAACGCAGCTTGTTGTGAGCGTTTGCAGCCACTCAGAGCTCGTGGTCTCAGCACCCCATCGAAAGCAATCGATAGCCTCGAGAATCACCAAAGAGAATCGACATTTTCAAAAAGTGTAGACGAGCGGGCGGTAGCGCCAAAGAAACATGGGCAGGCCGAAGCGTCACTCAAGGCTTCGTGCAGCGTTCGTCAAGTGCAAACGAGACAAGGCAAACAAACGCGGAGGGCAGCCAAGCTGAGGGCTGGCGGCAGCCCAACTTTCCTTTGCGGGGCGTCTTCGTTGTGATCACAGAAGGCCTCCATGTCGTTTCTCCTCTCTGATCTCCTGAAAAGGGTGGCTCCGGAGTTCCGTGGAGGTAGCACAGCGGGTGTTGCGAGGCCCCCTGCCATTTAGACCAAAGCACAAAACAGCGGCTTTTTGGCCAGAGGCAAAGTTTAGCCTGGGATTTACGCGGCCAGCATCCACAGAGAAGCTTTTCTGGCCACAAAAAAAAATCGCCCTGTGTTGTTAGCATTGTGTAATGGTGAGGGCTCGTTCCAGGGAAGCTGGAGCTTTCAACAAGATGGGCGTTGGGCTGTTTCGCAGCCATCCAATGTACCCTCTGTGCTCCACAGAAGGTGCCCCACGATAAGCAGTGCAACAAAGAGTTTCCCCTGGCTTTCCATTGCTCCCAACCCGGCTCTGGCTCCTGTGAAAAATAAAAGAAAATAGAAAAGATAAACTAAAAAAAAACGAATCCCTTGCCGCTTCTATAACCGCCTTGCGCCGTCGGCAATCACTAACCTACTCGCCGATTCCCATCCCCCCGTCCCCCAGCTGCCTGCAAGCGCTGGCTGTGGGCGACTGACTTGTCGTAATTGTGTCTTAGCGGGTGTCAGCGTCTTGAATTTATCGGCGGGAACAAAAAGGGCGTCGAAGAGGGCGGCAGAAGCAAAAGCAAATGCCGGTTCTGTGCTTGCTGCCCCTCAAATGCTCCTGCCCATCTTCATTGCCTAACCATCTGGCGTGGGCACAATGTGCTTTCGCTGTAGCGGTTATGAAGGCCGCCTTTGGCTACTGACAGAAGCAGAAAAAAAAAGGTGGTTTGAAGCAGCACCAGCATGGAGCCGATTCTGGCTGCTTGAAGCGTCAGCAGGTTCAGTGTGCTGATTATTCTCCAAGATTCTTCTTGTTCATACGTTTTTTTTATTCATATATTTGCATGTATTCGAGTTCTTTTCCACTTGGCGCACTTGTTATTTCTCAGGTGTCAGCTCTGCCCAAAACCACAAGGCTGGTTTATGCGCTTTGCGTCCTCCCTAGCAAGCGAATGAATGCCTCCAGGATCTTCGATTTTGTGCTGTATCCCTCCCTGCGCCAGCCTGCCGCTGACGACGCAGAGATTCGTATAATTTGCGTTTTTTCCCTTTGCAGTAGGTGGGAGCCAGCAGCCAACTTTTGAAGAATTCTTCAAGTGCCACTAGCTCCTGGCCTAGAAGCACCTTGCTCACCTGCCACTGCACCCACCTTTCGCTTGGTTGTTGCGTGGCTTGAGAGCGTGCTCGGTTGAAACCGCCTGCTCTCATAACCCACACAATGGTGCGCTTAGCTGGTGAAGGGTGCGAGCGCCCCGCAGGTTCGTAACCGGGAGGGAGCGGCGCCTGTGAGAGAGCGCTTGAGAGCGGCATGTGGTTGTCACAATCATTTGTGGGTATTGCTGGCTGCAAGAGGAGAGCGAAAATGGCTGCGAAGTGGCCCCAAAATGGCCTCAAAGTGGCCTCAAAATGGCCTCAAAGTGGCTCCAAAGTGTTATACTGGACTGGTGCTGAGAATGGCCATTATCTTGTGGTGTGATTCCGTTCCACTTGGTCCATTGTGCTAGGGATCCCTTCTGAGCTTCCCGAAAGGCCCTCACGAGGCACAGAAGCAAAAAGAAACAGCCAACGACGAGGCTCATTCAGAGAGGTCTTTGTACCATAGTCGCTTTGCTCTGGTCAGGTATCACGTAAACCGACAAACCTTCGTACCAAAATGCCTGGGGTCTGGGGGTCTCTTGCTTCCAAAAAAAAGGTGCTTGTAGATAAGGCCAGAATGCAAACACGGAACCACTCAACAAGAGGGTTAAGCCTCCATCTTCCTTGCGTCGACACAATAGTGAAGACGTCCCTGCTAGCTTTAGGTTTCCCCTAGGTTTCTTGTGTTTGTTCAAATTTCTTAGGCTTCCCTGGGATATCCTAGATTTCCACAAATTTCATCCTTTTTCTCCACAACCTAGACTTCGCCTACACCACAATGGATGCAGTGCACTTTGGTTGTTGTTGCAAATCCACCCTATTGTGTGCACAAGAATCAAACCTCACTTCCCGTTGATGTCGGATTCACAGGGTGATGCATTCGAGGAAAGAACCTTTGTGATGTTTGACCATTATGCCTGTTTCTCTGTTCGTCTCGATCCCCATTCTCCCTTCGCTCCGTGCCCATTTAGAAAATACTCCCCCCCCTCTCTCTCTTCGCTCTTCACAATGTCCAGACGAGAACATTGTTGAGCTTGCTCGCGGCACGCTAATTGGAATAAGGGCATTGTTGCCGCTGCTGCTGCCGCTGCTGCTAAACCCGAAGTGGGTGGAAGGGTGGTGGCCACTTTTGCGCCGCTGGTTCCTGGGAATTGTTGTAGATCGTGGACCCTGACAACTCTTGGCCTGCCGGAATTTCTTCTCTGCACCGACGTAATGTGAATAAACTTCGATATGGGACACTTGGAGCGCAACCTGCTGATCGTGAATTGGGAGGCCCGTGCTTTAGTGGTGAAAATCCTCCGTGAGGATGCCACAGCACTAAACAAAGCCATTGTTGAATCCAAGTGGCACACAGGGTCCCCGTCACATTCATGCGAGAGATTTCCAACACGAAGCAATGGTTCTATTTTTTTCTTTTTTTTATTTTTGTATTTTTTTTTGCTTTTGTGTGTGTGTGTGTGGGTGCAGCATGTGGGCTGCCTACTTGAATGCTCTATTGTACCACTATTGGATTGTTCTTTGGTATATTTCAACCAAGTACCTATAAACGACAAAACAAAATAGAAAAAAGAGCTCCAAGGACATCAGCAGAGGAACCGGGTTCGGCTCCAGATTCCCCTACTGTTTCTGTTGACAACTCTGGCTCTACACTACACATATGCATCATTCGTCTTACTCCCCTAAAAACTACCCATCCTTAAAACTACCCACGATCACAACTACCCGCCATTAAAACGGCCTTTTACTCAATTTGGTGGCCTTTTTGGTACTTCGCTGTGCCCGCTGCTGCTGCTCTTCCTCACCTTCCGAGTCGACTTCATCTCGACTTCGACTTGTCGCCGTCTTCTCCTTCTCTGACTGTTTCTTCTCTTTCTCAGGCTGCTGCTTCTTCAATTCTCCTAGAAAATGGCTCCTTTTTTTTTGCACTTTCCCTGAAGCTGAGCTCCTTTCCTTATTTGCAACTTTGCCTCGACTGTCGTTTCTTAACTTATTTATCAATGCGCTCATGGCCTTTGAGCCTGCTTGGTTCTGTCGACTCTCTTGAAGTTTCAATTTCTGTGGATCTTTCTCCGGATTGACGAAATCGCCAACGGTCTTTTGCTCCTCCTCGTCGTTCTCAAGCTCAAAGAGGCCCTTTCCGCCAGAGAGGATCGGGAGATTGAGGAAATCGTGGTCTGAAGCTTCATTTGTTTGTCGGCTCGAATCTTTCGGTAGCCAGCCGGCAACCAAACTGCTGGACTCGTTGAGGGCAAGCTGAAATTTAAGCTGGAACGCTTCTTTTTCCTTTATTTCCTTTCGTCTGTTCACTTTGGACATGTGATGGGAGTAGAAGCGGTTCTTTGGTTATGTAGATGCTCATCTCGCGAAGTGGTATTGTGGAGAGGGGGAGGGTGCAAAAAAATGCGCAAGCCCGGAATCGAACCGGGGGCCCAACGATGGCAACGTTGGATTTTACCACTAAACCACTTGCGCGAAAGGAAAAGCTCCGAGACGGGGAATTGAACCCCGGTCTACCACGCGACAAGCGGTAATTCTAGCCACTAAACTATCTCGGACTCGATTGATGGTGTGCGCATTGGCTACTTAATTATGTTGTAGTTTGTACTATATGCAGGTCAAGACACCAGACTTCTTTCTGGGCTCTTTTTTGACGCCTACACCATTTGTGAAAGCTAGTGCATTTATTAAATGTTTTTAGGCTCTTTTTTGGCCCATGTAAGCCTTATTTTGCCCGCTTTCCTTACTTCTTATTTGCTTTACGACTAGTTTCAGCTTATCCTCTAAGCAAGTAAGCAGAAACAGGCTGCTACTTCTGAAAAGATTCAAGAACACTAAAGAACTGTGAAACGATTTCTTGAGAGCCCTGCATCGGAAACGGGTCAATTCTTCAAGTGGCCCAGTGATCTATCGCAGCCAGAATCAGATCCGAGATGCAAATGGACTCCAGAACCCGTACGCGACCGGGAGACAGTCGTAGCACGTTGAAGAGTAAAAGAAAAAAAAATATATATCTGAAGTTTCTCTGGCAGAAGCTTTTGAAACTTAGCAGAGAGAGTTAGCTCTGTTTGTGCCTGGCGAAGATCGTACAACCGAGCTCCACTAGTCGGAATAGCCTTGAAGAACAACATAGATACGCTAAATTTGAGTCTAAATGATCCTGACACCTTGTTTTTACTTCTGGTTACTGAGACCAAAATTTAAATCCTAAAAAGCTCTTAGTTTACATTAATGCGACATCCTGTCAGAATGGTTGCAAAACAGTGAAGCGAAGCAAGCACTCCTCACAACACCCAACTACACAAATGAGATAAAAATTCCACAACATGAATCTTTCGTATTCTCAAACACACTCCATCATCGTCCCCATACCCGTAGCAACTAAACTTTCCGAATCTTTTCTCTTTTTCCTACCCCTCGCTTAACCCACCTTATCTCATTGCAACTTCGCACATTTCCGAGTCTACAAACTACCTTCCATGTTCTCACCCTAAGCCCGCTAGCCATTGCCTTTTTTACATGCCCACCATCGTCGTGTTCCACAACCTGCTGCTAGTCGGGTGTCTTGTGGCAGCAGCGCTTCGACTCCACTTCACAGCTCGCCACTTGAAAATCATCGTGGTGGAGGCTCTAGAGACATCGCTTACTCGGCAACCGTACTGTGGCATCAGCACAATCTCCAACGGGAAGCTCCATCATCGAGAGTTCATGCAGAGAGCATTGTTGCAAGGCGTATTGGCGAGATCGGTGACGTACCTCGACTCAATTCACATTTCTGAGTGCTCTGCTCTGCGGCATCCCGAATTTCCCAATGCTCAACACATTTTTCGGGCCAGAGTTGGGCTGCCAAATCAATTCTTTGCATTGGTATACCACCCGCAAGAGCTTCTACGCTCGCTTCGCCTGTCGCTTTCGCAGGATCCTCTGGTGACGTTTCTCTCGGTGGTAGACCCCTCGTCTGTGGGCGCCATACAAGCAGACTGCTACATAATCTTTACGCCTGGAGAGAACAACAACAAGAGAGACAATTTGGATATGGCTGCTCACTCGTCCTTATGCTCTGTGGAGCTCGTCCAGCGCCACAGAAGAGCACAAATGCCACCGATGTTGTGGCTCCCATCCTTCAAAGCAGCGACCCAGATGTTCGACGCTATATTCACCAGTGCTATTTCGCCAACTTCAAAGGGAGTCAACGTAGACATACATGCTATCAATTTGAACATCGACGAGAACAAGTTCGCGTCACGGTACGACTTGAACCACGGCTTGAAGGCGTGTGACTATGTGCTTCAGCTCGTGGATTCCCTCGCCACATCTCTTGGCTTGGTCTCCGTTCATCTATAAAATTCTGAGCAGGATTAAAAAGTCCTCTCTCGATTCACACGTTAACGCATCTAACACTCGACAATGACCGTGCGCTATACCGGGAGGGTGTCTAGGCCGGCCACACGGTTGATGTAGGGTTCTATGAGAGGATGTCTCAATAAAGCACCTACCACAGGGATGTTTCTCAAAAACTGGACGATGGTGCCCAAGAAGTCGCCAAATAAGGAGAGGATGCCCACGCCCTCCACAATAAAGCCAATGAAGGAGTGTTTGAACAAAATGAGAGTGATTCCGCCAAAAAAGAAGATCGTAGGTTTGATTTTCGTGGGCCTCGCAAAAAAATATATGGTTCTTGTCGGACCGATGATCAAGACGACTCCAATGACAAACAAAATGTTGCCAATAGCCAAAAGACTCGAGTCAAAGAAGGCCAAGATCCCAAGAAGAAAAAAAACCACTCCTGCTGCGGTAGACACCACGCCGTACTCTGCGGTTAGAAAAAACATGTTTCGGTAGTACTTGCGGATTACATACTCTGGCGCTCAGTGAGCCACATCGTGGAATCGAAAAGCATGGTGAAGGTGAGTGGATGTGGAGGAGACGTGAATGAGAGGAAAATACACAGTGTGTGAGGTGGCACACGTGACCGCGATGGTGTTAGACAGGCCTACGCAACGAGGCCACTTTCGATGTGGGATGCAAAGGAATCAGGAATTCTTGAAAGAATAGGGAAGGAGCTCTTTTTCTCATACACAGATTCCCGGATGGAACTAATGCGAATTTGTTGCAAAAGGAGGATGTTCAAGAGTATAAGCCTCATCACTACAAAATACCGTTCATACACTGTGATCCAAAGCCAGATTGTCCCATAAAAATATCAAAGAAGAGCTATGGGCGGTAATATACCGGCTTACCATATAACAGGGAAGAGGGATTTACAGGAGAATGTCAGATATCGGAGCCTTCTTACCATGAAACCTGAATCGCGTCATGAAAATTGCTCATGACTTTCACGTTGTTGGGTTTTTATTTCCATCTGGATCATAAGCCGCTCGTCGAAGACGATATTGCACTGCTGTGCGTATGAGGGCCACTCGCAATGTTGGACATTCGGTTTGGGAGGGTTATGTGCTGTATTAGAACCCCCCGCCATACGAATCTATAAGTTCACTTGCTGCTTTTGGAAAATTACGACGTGACGCATTCATAGAAGGGTTCCCGAACTTTCTCAGCAAGGAAACTGCAAGCTAGTAGACACGTCCTTGAAGCCGGCTGCTCAAAATCTGTCGACGCTGATTCTTTGATAAAGAATCTCAACCTCATATTCTCTCTCCTGAACTCATGACTTTTGTTCTCGAATTACCATTAAAAGAATTGCAATCTTTTGACCCTACAAAATCAAAACTGAATTCTTGCTTTGTTATTTGCAAACATGATATTCATGACTACAACGGAGAGGATTTCTCGTGGGTGGATTTAAAGCACATCCCGTACTGCAAAGCGAGATATATGGACCATGTGACAAGGGCATTCAAATGTCAATATCATATCGTTACCGTATCGTTAGTCCATTTTTCCACGACTTCTCTCTTCAAGCAAAGCTCAAGAGGACCATTGAAAAAAGCAGATGTTGTCACTATAGGTCCAAAACTCATCTACATGGTCGTGGATCGAAGCATGCTCGCATCCACTGATCTGAATCCATCGGATATGGAAAAGCCTGTTGGAGGCTGCATGTTAGCATATGAGGGGTTTATATATCCGTCATTCTTCAGCCTATACGTCCCACACCTCGCACCACCAGGTGGGTTTTCCTGGGGGAAATTAGGACTTTTCCATGCTATCTTTCAAGGACACCAGGAATTCCAAAACTACCATGAGGAACACATAATTATTCCAGGAATGAAGATATCTTCTTTCTTTGAGTTTCATGTGACTACTGAAGAGACCTCACTAACATTCTCAAAGATAAGAGTTCATTGTCGCGAATACCTAACCAAAAAGAAGGCCGATGGATACTCTTGCCCGCTCATTCATGAGCACATCATCTATAGCTCAAATGAAGTTTATACTTTGGCGGCCAAACACGACACCATAGTCCTACCCTCGACAATGTTTTCCGGTGTGATTCCGATGCTCAATCCCACGAGTTGCAATGGTGATCTATACCGACAATATGACTTAACGTTTACCATGAATGTAGAGGGCCGCAACATATGTGAAAGGGCAACCGATCATGACCAGGTGACTATAGCGAAAGATTGTCGATCTTCGCTCCCGCGGCATCTTGTCAATTACAACGAAAGCCCTTCCTATAGAACTGGATACTTCTCCATAGCAGGAAAGTTTAATGTTTCTTCATTTAATCCCTTGAACAGTGGGAACAACTTCATTACGGAATTGATGATGAATGGAACGTACGATAGGAGATACGAAAGCCATGTTACTTTTTCATATAACAATCGTGTCACCGACGAAGTTTTCACTTTCACGATCGTCAAGTGGTGCTCCGGTGCATTTGTGAAAGCATTGGTGAAACCCACTTTCAAGTTCTCAAGGTTTCTTAGGGGTATTTATTGGGAGATGGTCTACCCCAAAAATACACCTTTAATAGTTTTCGAAGGGAGGAAACCATTTTGGTTGTACGGAGGCGTCTTATATCGCTATAAGAACGTTTCATATTCAATAAGACCATCTTTACTTCCACAAGTTCTCGAAAAGTACCAAAATAGCTTACATATGGAAAGCTGCTCGTTGAGTGGGATCGTCAAAAGTGCAGAAACCCTTAACGTTTGTGCGCTCTACATGAGGGCTAAGTACGTTACATCAATTAATTTTCCTGTGCCTGCGGGCTGTCGATTGGCTTTTCCCGGCATCAGCCTCAAAGATTTCGTCAGAATCTCGTTCGAGGTGTCAGCGCCAACTGAAGCCGCTAGTTGCACTTTAGGAGACGCGGTTTACGAGTTCGAGATCTCACGAATCGAAATTCTGGCAATCGAGATTATGGAATACTACTGCTGCACTACTTTACTTGAGTGCAAACAGCGTGCCACAAGGATACATGAAATAAATTGCACTTTTAAGGTTAGATGGAGCCCCCTGAAGACCCACGAAGACAAATACTCTATAAATCTACCAACCTCCCTTCTTAATTGCAAATTACCAAAATTAAAACCATTGTTTATATCAGAAAGGCTCAGAAGGTGGCATAAGCTCATTATCAAAGTATTCATACTGGCAAAAGTTGGAACGACTACAAATACAACGACTCTTTTCGTGGGGTTACCGTTCAATATGGGAGAGTTGAAAAGGCCTCTATAATAAATATCCGTCCCATTATCTGTGTCCCTTCACACTAAGATTGGTGGCATCCATGGTACTGCTCAATGCTTCAAGGCCATCGAACAATGATTTCCAAGCAGCATATTGGATTGTCCTCTTTCATACCCTTGAAAAATGAGTAAAGCCCTTTGAAGCTTCGATTGTGTCCACCAAAGGATTTTGAGTCACCAGGTACCAAAGAAATGGATTGCTATCATAAAACTTCAATGAAAAATAAATCAATCACACAGGTCAAGCAAGCGCCTATAACTCGAATACGGATCAAAGTGGCGGTCATTTCTGAAGCATCAAATGATTTGCGGATATTTTTGCCTACGTTCATTTTTACACTCGCCACTTAAGCTCACACGATGATCCTAACATGACACTTTAATTAAACGAAATTGACAATTTGGAATTTTGTACTAAGCTTCCTTTTCCACTGCTACTTGACGGACTTGAAGGGGACATTAATTCTTCCCAGAAATTCTTCCACTTTCTTTATTTAATCTCTCTCCCTCAAGAACTGGCAGAGTAAAAGGAGCATAGCAACCGCAAATGCCAGTGGTTTTTGCAGCCATTCTCAGTCGCGCTGGTATATCTTGACAGGCCTAAACTGCCTCCTCAAATGCTAGCATGAGCAGCAAGTTGAGTGAACAACCCCAAAGAAACTGGCACACAGTGAGACTAAGATCTTTCTAAAACAGTTCTGGAGATCTCTGGGCTAAAAAGAGGCTTTGAAAACACCTTCCAGTGAGCAGTGCTCTATCTTGCGACTGTCTATTACATCCATTTGCAGAGAATACTTGGCTCAAGTGGGCTTACATACTCGAGCAGAAGCTGCTAGCGGAATGGGAGCCTTACAAATGACGAACTTAAGTGTGTTGTATTCGAGTTCGCAAAAGCTGGTGATGTTCACCACTAGACCTAAAATTTTGAGAGCATCCAGATGCTGTAGGTAAGGTGGTTGAGGTAAACGTACCTTTATGTCGTTTCTTGAACTGAATCTCTACATCTCTTACACTAATGTTGGCCCTAGATATGGCCTGGTCTCTCTCAAAAAATGGCTGCGAAAAGCATCTCCCCACAGTGCAGCACTTCTATCCACCAAAGCCCAAATCCCCAGGTACCGTAAAGAAAGCATAAGCTCTCCAAATTCCTCATTTGATATCCATCAGACCATTTACGAGAATGCCACGATTCGCCTCATGCTTTTCATATGTTCCCACTTCGTTACCCTGTTTTTCGCTGCACCAGACACATCCACCATCTGGACCCACTTTAGAACAACTTTGACCCTATTTGATCCTTCTATGCTTTCAAACAACTCCATATCCCTATCTCATGATCACAACACAACCAACTACGCCTGATGTTTCGTGACTGAATTCCGTTGCTCCCATACTTCCTTGGCTCTTGTCATCGCATCACGTGCCCGTCACGCCCCGGCCCCGGATCCTTAGCTACTTCCAATCAACCCACTTCACCAATTCTCCTTCGATATCACCTCATCACATTCCTCCATGTCTAAGACAGATACCCATCACGCTCTCCCTGAAGACAAGCCGCCTCCAGACTTGCCGCCTCCTTCCTACCACGAGGCCATCAATTCGCCTGTTCCTGGATCTCTGTCTTCAGCACAGCCTTCAGCTCCCCCAAGACCTCCTCAAAGACCTCCTCAGCAGCCTCCAAGGCCCACGGTGGGCTCAAGCAGCAGCTCAAGGCCTCCACAAGGAATCAGCTACTCAAATAACCAAGGGCCTTTTGAATACCCAAAACGTTACCTCTGCAAGAAATGTAAGAATACGGGGTACAAGAAAGAGGGCCGAATGTGCTTGGACTGCTGGGGCCGCTTCTACTTGCCTACACACGCATACAACCCCAACCCGGACCTTCCGTTCAAGTATCCGAAGGGTTTTATTTGCGAGAAGTGCTACAATCGAGGCATCAAGGTGAAAAACGGCAAGACATGCAAAGACTGCTATGCTCGGTTTGCTCCTCGGAACAACTACACAATCAACCCTCCAGGAGTGAGTGGTCCGTTCATGGGCCCGCCTTCCCAGCCATTGGTGCTACCCCAGCCTCCGTTTATGCCTGGTGGGTTTCCGCCTGCGCCACAGATGCCTATGAGAGTGCCTCCAGGGGACCCACGATTGGGAGGAACTCTCTGTGGAAACTGCAGAGGTACTGGCCAGGTTTGGTTTTTCCTAGACTCTGAGTTGTGTCATGTTTGCGGTGGCTTGGGCAGAATATTGAACAAGTACTGAGGTCCTTTGTTATAGGGGCATTGCATCAACGACCGAGGATATAGGTAATGCTCAGAATATGAGTCCCATGCATGCTGAAGGCGATAGCACCAATATTTCAAGAAGGCAACATTGAGAGGTAGAGATCAGTTACAGTTTAATTCACAGCTTCAAGCTGCCCAATTGAGGAATTGGGCATAATCCACCTTTATATTTTACACTTTTACTTCGCAGACCACACTTTCAGACTCCTTTCATATGATATATAGGCAGACGCCACGTCTTTGCAACGATTTACGACGAATACCACTACATTTTAAAAATCCTCGAATGTCATGCGCAATTCCTTTATATGTACAATTAGTTGATGTTGGAGGGGTACTTGTAATCCTTCAACTCGTAAAAGTTCTCTTTAATGTTTCTCACAGAGACAAATCTGCCTAAGATGTTACCAGAACCGGCCTTGTCATTAGTACCAGACATTCTGCCACCACCGAACCATTGCTGGGCAACAACAGCACCAGTACATTTGTCGTTAATATAGAAGTTACCGGCAGAGTAGCGCAACTTCTCCTCAGCGAGCCTGATGGCCTCCCTGTCTCTAGCAAACACGGCACCAGTCAAACCGTACTGAGTAACGCCGTCGATCTTCTCCATGATCTTCTCATAGTCAGCGTCCTTGTAGACGTAGGCAGTGACAATTGGGCCGAAGAACTCTCTCTTTAAGAACTCGTGTTCTGGGTTGGTGGTCTGGATGAAAGTTGGCTGAACGAAGAATCCAGCTTGTTTGTCGGTTTCACCACCCTGGATGATGGTCAACTCTGGGTCCTTCTTGGCCTGCTCGAGAACACCTTGCAACTTGTTGAAGGATTGCTCATGGATCACAGGACCCATGAAGTTGTGCAAAGAGGCAGTGTCCGTCGTGGAACCAATGGTGATAGTTTCCATGGCAGACTTCAACTTGGACGAAAACTCCTCCCAAACAGATTCAGCCACGTAGAGTCTTGAGTTAGCAGAACACTTCTGGCCCTGAAACTCAAAAGCACCTCTTAAGGTAGACAAGACAGCATGGTCAAGAGATGCCGATGGGTGGATCAAGTGGAAGTTCTTACCACCAGTCTCACCCACGACACGTGGGTACTCTCTGTAAAGGTCCTTGGACAAGTTAGCACCGATCTGACCATAGAGTTTCTTGAACACCTGGGTGGAACCAGTAAAGTGCAAAGCAGAGAAGTCTGGGTGGTTGATGAGTTGCTGGGAGATTTCAACAGGTTCACCAGGAACAAAGTTGATGACGCCCTTTGGCAAGCCTGCCTCTTCCAAGATTGTCAAGAGAAGGTAGTTCGACAAGACGGCCGAGTTGGAAGGCTTCCACACAACAGTGTTACCCATCAACGCTGGAGCACCCACAAGATTACCAGCGATAGCTGTGAAGTTAAAAGGAGTGACAGCATACACGAAACCCTCCAAAGGTCTGTACTCAGCTCTGTTCCACACACCAGGGGCAGTCTCACAAGGCTGGGCCCTGTACATCTCTTCGGCGTACTTCACGTTGAACTTGAAGAAGTCAATGAGCTCAGCAACACAGTCAATTTCAGCCTGGAACACGTTCTTGCCCTGTCCAAGCATCGTGGCTGCCAACATGTCGTATCTGTACTTCGTGGAGATGAGGTCAGCAGCCTTCAAGAACACGCCAGCTCTGTCGGACCATGGCATACGGGCCCAGGCCTCCTTCGCCGCTTTTGAAGCCTTGATGGCCTCCTGAACGTCTTCAGCACTGGCGCTACTCACATTGGCCAATACCTGGCTGTGCTTAGCTGGGTTCACCTGCGAGAACGTGGGCCTGTCGTAGATTCTCTTGCCACCGACAATCACCGGAATGTCGATTGGGCCGTCAGCAAACTTCGTGAGGGAAGCACGCAAAAGATCCCAATCTTTCTGGTGGTCATAGGCAAAGTCCTTGACAGGCTCGTTGGTGATCGGAGGAACCTTAAACTGAGCCAACTGGGAGGCAGCCCTCACGGGCACTCTGGGCACAACACGAGCAGCAAGCGTCGCAGCAACGGGTCTGGCTCTGGCAACAATCCCACGGGCAGAACAACGGAGCATATTGAGCGATTTAAGAAAAGATGGATATGTAAAAGGCGATGGAAAAGTAGGGAACTCGGACTTTATATAGTCGCTGGGGAGTGTGTGTGGGGAGAGGGCAGGGAAGAGCGAGTGGATTGGCGCGGAAGCCGTTAGCGAGATTAGGACTTGGGGCAAGACACGCCGACGAGTTTGCAACCACTGTGGGGGAAGCAGAGGAAGCTAATTTGTGAGGGAGACGTCAACTTTTGGATTTCAAAGGACACAAAATAGAGGGAAAAACGCTGCGCAAGACATTGCAACCAACAAAGAATTCGAATTCATTCTCATGAAAAAAGTTGATGATTTTAGTTGGAGTGTGCTCTGGAAAGGTCGCACAGTAGACGATTATATATAGAGCTGTGCCTGGTGGAGATTCAAGAAAGTAGACAGACAATTCCAGGCACTTAAATTCAACATCAATGCAAAGTAGATGAGAATTATCAATTCTGACCCATGAACGCCACTACTTGGAAGGGCGCAGAAGCGTCAAAATCAGCCCATGTTGGCACTGCAGTGCTTATTTCCAGAGCTTAGCTGCTTCTCGCTGTATAGAATTCAATTTTCGATGATTAATGCTCCTTGGGTTCCTTCGTGAAAAAGATTCCAACTTGCGATGAGGTATGTCAGACGAAGCCAGCCTAGGAGACGCACCACACCCAGCAAGAGCAAGTCCTCAAAAAGCTGCCTTAATGTCAGTTAACTATGGGCCATCGCTGTAGCAAGCACGCAAGTCTACCTTCGGGCAGCTTCTTGCTTCTTTATTCTCTCGAGCAACGCATCCATCTTCTTATCAAAAACAACTGCGTTGGACTCAAACGCAGCTTGCTGCTGAGTGATGCTCTTGTCCACCTTGTCTATAGCCTCATCCCATTTCTTCATGTCCAAAGACATTTCACTCAACATCTTATCTAGAGCAGAAACACACTCAACGGCATGGCCACTCTCACTGTGCACATGATGTAGCGACTTGAGCCTGTTCAACATTAGAGGCACCGTGGAGTTGACCTTGTCGAATTCGGGCAACCGATCATAAAGAGCCGCCACTTTATGCTCAAAGTCTACTTGAAGCGCCACTGGCTCGTCACTCCCACTGGCAACCTGTGCGACTCTCTTTGCGGTAGCAAAATTTTCCATTTCCTTGCTGAGCAGCCTGATCTCCTCCTTCACCTTGTCAAGCTCAAACTCATGATCATACAAAACCGATACCCTCCTTGTTGCGTTGTTGATGGCGTTTCGAAGACTTGTGGGTGGCTCTTCAGCGGTGCCCACGAGCTGCTCGAGCTCAGCAATTCGTTTCTCGAGCTGTAGAACCTCATCTGGTTTCTTCGACTCAGATTCAGTCGTTGGTTTTTTCAACGCAGCATCTATGTTCTGAAAAAGCTCACCAACCGCCAACTCAATTCCACCTTCCTGACTTTCCAGCTTCCTGAGCTTCTCCAACACCTTCCCCAACTCTGTGATCTCCAGACTCTTGCCGTCCTTCTCTAACTCTTCAAGCTCAAACGCGATTCTGCTCATTTTTTGCTGCCGCGATTCATACAAACGCTGTACATTATACCCGCTATTGGCCAATTTCCGTGAAACATTCCCCAGGAAATCAACCAAGGTCAACTCGTCGCTGATCACAGAAGTCTCGTAGTTGGCAGCAGCGTCCTGGGCCAGAGCCAATGGATCACGTGCTATGCTTTCGTTGGACTCCTCCACCCTTGTAATGCCTGGCTCGCTTTCGACATCGCTTGTCTCAAAAACCTCAGGACCGTAATCTATCTCTGGTGAGTCCATAGCGTGTAGTGGTAAACAGCGCGCGGTTGGTGATGTATGGAGACTATGTATTATGTACAATGTGAGAAAGTGAACTTACTTAAATCTATGAGATTTTAATTGATTATATAACAAAGGATGGGTTACTCAATAGGTGATCTATGGGTACCTTTGTTCCTTCGCTTTTCGGGTCCTCAGGTTTAGTGTTCGCTTTCAGAGGAAATGGCTGCGAAATGCAAGTTCATAAAAGCAGAGCCAGTCAACCTCAGTTGATGATTAAAAATCGCACTCGAAATGCATTCATCCTTTGCTTATTAAATTTGTTGCCTCAAATGTGTATGGAATTTATGCTCTTCGATTGTATGCCATTGCCAATAAGGATGACTGCAAGAGTCAATGTAATGTTAACAACTTGTGAGCAGGCAAGAGCATTGTTTCTTCAGTGGCTGCTTCAAATTCAACGCCAATTACTTGGTGACAATTTGGACAACGTCCTCATCGTTCACGGGATGCTGCAAGCCACATTTCTGAGGAGAATGCTTTGCGCTAGAGCCCCACACTAAGGCATACTTGAACTGGTTCTTCATCTCCCTGTGAATGGCATCACACACCTGCAAAATGGTGGAATTTTCTCTCACCACCATTGGATCGTCAAAATTGGGCATGACTCCACGTCTTTTGGTGTAAAGCCTCACCAACCCCAATTTTCTCCAGATTTCCTCTTTCAAGTCGTCAATGCCCAATCCCAACTCACACGAGATCACCACAGTATTGGGTTCACGTGCAAGACGGTCGGTCTCCTCTAAAGAAACAGCGTCCACCTTGTTGTACACATAAAGGCACTTGATGTAGGAGATATGCTGATCATTGATAACGTCAATAAAGTCATCGACCGTGACATTTTCGTCCTTCACAAGCACATCTGCATTATGGATCTTGTAGTCTTTTAAGATAGCCGTGACCATCTTCTCATCGAGGTACTTTGGTGGCGTAATTGAGTTCAATTTCACACCTCCAGTTTTTTTGATTGTGAGAGAGATGTTTGGTCTCTCCTTGTTCAATCTTATGCCCATGGTCTCCAACTCGTTTTCTAGAATCTGTCTCTGTTCACCTCCCTTGGTCGCATCCAACACCATCAATATGAGGTCTGATGTTCTTGACACAGCAATCACCTGTCTTCCACGGCCCTTACCCTGAGAAGCAGCTTTGATGATACCTGGCAAATCGACTATCTGTACCTCTGCTCCGTTGTACTCAAGAATGCCTCCTACAGAGGTCAACGTCGTAAACTCGTAATTGGCAGCCTCAGACTTTGTGCTTGTCACCTGAGAGAGAAATGAAGATTTACCCACCGAGGGAAAACCAATAAGTGACACTCTAGCATCGCCGGCTTTGGCAATCTCAAACCCTTGTCCTCCCCCAGACGATGCTCCAGGCTGAGGCTCAAGAAGTTCTCTTCTGAGTCTAGCAAGCTTACCCTTCAAGAGACCAATATGGTACTCAGTAGCTTTATTTTTCTGAGTTCTTGAAAGCTCCTCCTGGATCTGGGCAATTTTTTCTAGCGCTCCCATGTTTCAGTTGGTCAGGTAGAAGTGGACTAGTAATGAGGAAGGTTTTTGAAGGCTCTGGTAGGTGTTGTACACCGGACAGACTAAGGTTGAAGGATGTGTCGATTTAGGCAAAAGAGGAAGGCATTAGACGAAGTTGATGACTTTGGGGGGCAATCCGCCAGCATCATAATGGTACGTAAACTTTTGATGCAAATTGCTTGGCCAGGTAGAGAATGTTGTGTGGTTCAGCCGTTTGGAACTTGCAGTAAGCACTGAGTGTTTGGATGTTTTCCAACCAGGAAAAAATCAGGACCTTCATGGTGAGATTCAAATTCCGCTTTAAAGGGTGTATGATTTGCTGTAGTTCAGTTTTGAGATTTTCAAAAACTGTGGTGCAATGCTTACTTTACTTATCGATAGAAATGGCTGCGAAACCTCTAGTTTTTGGCTTCGAGATCAGTGCCATCCTAGAGCAATGAATGCATAAGGTTCTCAATATGCTCTGAGCCTCGAATTCCACTTAATGATTGTTTATACTGCAAGTTGTAAACGCAATCGTCTTAAGTTCAAGGAGTTCATTCACGTTAAGCCTCAATCTGGTACAGCCGGTTGCGAAAACCACAAATCTTTCTCATTTGCAAGCAACACATCTTCGAGTGAGTAAGAAAAGTAAAAAGCTTTCATCCACAAATTATGGTAATGGAGCATTTAACTTCTAATGATAAAGGAATCATTAATATCATCCACTTCAACAGCTCTAACTCTTTGCTGCCACTGAACATTGCATCGAAGTGAACGCACTCAACATCTCTGCCTCGTTACTGGCCAGCATGAGAATCTTTAAAAGATATCCCAACTACAATTTTTAATTTTCTTCTCTCGTTTCCCTCCTATTGCCATATCACATATGTCTTCTACAGATTTCGATGAATTTCCGGCATACAACCCCACGGCTTCTCCAGATCCATCAACCTCTTCGCATCCCATCGCTTCATACTTATCATATCACATAATTCCGACACTCCCTCCACAAGATGCCTAAAGCCGGTGGTCGGCACGACCGCTACAATACAGACCTCAGTGACGTGTTTGGGTCTACTGTGCGAGTGAAGAAACAAATCAAGTCCATCCAGAACTTGCTCCAAAAGGAAGACTTGCCAGCCGATGTCAGAGTGGAGAAGGAGCGAGCGTTGAAGGCGTTGAAGGTTGACTTAAGAAACAGACAATTCGACTTGAAAACTAAAAAGCGGGCCCAGAAGTACCATATGGTTCGGTTCTTCGAAAGAAAGAAAGCTGTGAGAAAGCTAAAACAGGCTACCAAGGCTCACAAGGAAGCCGTTGACAACGAGTCCAAGAAGGAAATCAAAAAGGCAAGAAAAGTTTTGAAACATGCTCAGATTGACGTTGCTTACGTGTATATGTTTCCAAAATCCGAGAAATATGTGTCCTTATATCCGCCAGAGCTCAGTGAAGAAGCCAAAAAGGACGAAAACGTCAGAAAGGGAGCCCAGCTTACTGACGAGAAGAGAAACGCTTATCGTAAAAAAATGGAGGAACTTATAGACAAGGATAAGCTCCCCTTCACTTTTGAGGATGTGTTGGCTGGAAAAACTATTCATGTGGAAAACACAACCTTGCCGGAGCCAGACGAGGAGATCGATGCTCCTCAGGAGCCACAGCGAGAAGAGCAAGAGGACGACTTCTTTGAGTAGACACTTCGCTCCATTCATTTGCATCATGTATATTAGATTCTCACGACCTTCTATTGTAATGTAATTGTAGATTCGTAGCTGATGTCCATGGCGTCATTGATACAGGTTACAACGACTGGTTGCCCTTTCATGTCGTCAAAGATTTCTAAAGAGCACGAAACTTTGCCCTTCTTTCCAAATAGTTTAGGAGATGCTCTCTTGATTAGCAAAAGCTCGTTTTTTTGTGTATCTGAAATAATAACGAACCACGACTCTCTCTGAGGTTTGGGGAAGTGTGGGGCATACATCTTAAAATCCTTATTGAGTGGGAGATTATCATGCTCTAGCTCGATGTCTAAAGACTCCGGTGTTTTTTGATGCACCTTAAATTGTCCAGTTGGCAAAAGCGAGGCAATCCGAACAAACTCCTTGACATTGGCCTTCTCATCGAGGTCTTCCACGCCTAGCTTCTCTGCCAACTTATAGAGTTGGCCCTTATTGTAAGACCCAATTGTTTTAAGGTCTATCCTTGACAGTTTCCAGAGCGTTTGTACGGATAAACCAGGCAAAGCTGCCACAGGATCCTCGTCATACCAAAGTCGTTGCTTGATACATTGCATCAACTTCACCAACGTCAACACAGCTTGAAAGTAGCCAAGCTCAGAGGCAACATCGATGTAAGCTTGTAATATACGCAACGCCTGATCCAATACAGACACAGTGTCCTGGGCATAGTCTGCAATCGGAAGGTCGACACGGCTCATGAAGGCCTGAATTAATAGGTATGCCTTTACATGAGGGTCCCAGATAAACTCACATTCCATATCCTCGGCAGGATAGCGCATGGCCTGAGACATCTCCATGTTGATGAGCTCCTCACCGTGCCTTGTGGCGAGCTCATCGTATTCCGTTGCTTTACACAAGAGCTTCAAGCAATCCCTAAATGTCGAGTTGGACAGGATACTAGCAAGGACTGTCCGAATAGTGTAATGCGACAAATAATAGTAGGACGACACTTGAAGAAATGGTGTAGGCACAAGTTTATCCTTTCCAGTGTACGTGATACAGCGAGACTCCCTAAGATTTTCAATAGACTCATCAATGAGGCCACTCAAATACTTAGAGATTCCCGCATCGCTCAAGTCAGTTATTCCGTAGTATGTTGGGTTGTTATGAGCACGTCTGTATAAGAAAGTCCAAGTCAAAAAGTCAAGTGCTTCTTGGCGTGTCTTGATAGTACCACTAGCAATTTCAGCACCGATGTGATTGTCCAAGACCTTGTGGAGAGATGATTCAACAGGGAACCCAATGTTCAAGAAATGCTTGTAGAACACTTTTTTGGACTCTTTAGTAAATACAATTGCAGTACCGCTGGTATCGAAAGCTGGACGTCCCGCTCTTCCCATCATCTGAAGGATGTCAGTCAAGTCCATGTCTTTGTAGTCTTCAATCTTGGAGTCGAAGAATTGTGTACCTTTGATAATTACCAAATGCGCTGGCAAGTTAACCCCCCAAGCTAATGTGGACGTGGCAATCAATATCTGTATCTTACCTGCCTCAAAAAGTTTGTGTGCAATTTGACGATCGGATTCCACAAGACCAGCATGATGCAATCCCATACCAAATTGCAAGGAAAGTTTCAATTTTTCATCCCTGACGTTCTCCAAAACCTCTGTGAGCTCCAAGTCCTCCATGTTTACAAACCGTCTAGGGTTCAGCTCCATTCCACACAAATGAATGAGGTCAAGAGCAGTTAATCTTGTTTGACGACGTGAAGCAACAAAGATCAACACGGGCTTGGTGGGAGAATGCTGCTTAATTGCCATAAATGCTGGTTTGTTCATCGATTTCATCAAAGGACAAAAGGCCAAGTTATCTGGGAAGCCGTCAATGTACATTTGCAATGGAACTGGACGAACAGATTGTGGGAAGTTGAAGAGACCTTCTCTAACACGAAGCCAGCCAGCCATATCGATGGCGTTTGAAACAGCTGTCGACATACCTAATAATCGAATGGGCTTTTTCGTTTGCGACGAAATGTAGTTCATACGACTAACAATCATCTCCAAAATGGGACCTCTGTCACTCGCCAATAAATGAATTTCATCCATTATCACCAATGAAACCTCTTGCACAAATCGTCTGGCCTGCCAATTACGTGATATACCATCGAATTTTTCTGGTGTAGTGATGATGATATCGGCTTCTCTTACCTCCCTGGCTTCTGGTAAGGAGTCACCTGTCAATTCAACAAGCTTGTGACCGGTCTGCTTGCATATCCTAGCTCTCCAATCCTCTACTCTTTCTCTCACTAATGCCTTCATAGGAGCGATGTAGACCACTTTTGATCCTGGAAATTCCTGAAAGGCGTGCCAAATGGCCAATTCGGCCACGACCGTTTTACCTGAGCCAGTAGGAGATCCAACAAACACGTTTGAATTAGTATTGTAGAGCGAATGAAACGTCATTGTTTGCATAGGGTTGAAGTAACGGAACTTGGACCGATAGACAGCCTCGATTTTTTTAATATGCAAAGCAGTGATAGGAAGAGGCTGTAATCTTAGAAGGTTGGTTCTGACCGTCTCATTTGTAGGTTTGATAAGATGTTGGAACGAGACTGACTGCAGCGATTCAGACCCAATCCAGGTATCCGATAATACTCTCACTACGATTTGAGCTGGAGGTGGATTCGAGAGCGGTATCATGAAGTCAAGTTCGTGTGGATTCCTCATCGAATTTCGACGCAAGATGAACTTCTCAACATGGAGAATCTTCGTATCTTCTGATTCCTCGACTGTGATCCAGAAGAACTGAGCGTTCCCATGGTAACGTTCATCCCAGACGAAATCAGGCTCCAAGACCACATGCATTCTGACAACATTACTGGTGATGGGAAAGATCTCAGAGTCAATCCCAATATATGGAAAGCGACTCAATAAACGGTACAAGGTCTTTCCTGAACTAGCATTGTGGACTAAGTCACCCAACTCCGGAGCAGATAAATCACGCAACGTTTCAATAGATGGATTCTTTGCACGAATGTTTTTCAAGACATGTTGAGGAAGATCAAACTGAGCAAGTGGATGGTCAAATGCCCACATTCTCCTGTCCACAGATTTGCAGATAGAGAGAATTGCCTTTGAGAATGCACCCCAACGACGGTTAATCCCAATAAGAAATAGAGCTCTGCAGATTCTTGCGGAATTCTGTGCCACGTAATTCATGTCCGATATCAACGCCGAGTCCTTGAGAGGAGATTGCGACACAAATGCTTGAAGAAGAATATTTGTCTTCCAAGGAGCTGACTCCGCCTCACCAGCAACCTGACAAGGAGTCAGATTTTCAACAAGCGTTGTCAACTCTTGTTTTTCTTCCTCTCTAAACTTGATGTTATCAAACTCGCTGCTCATACTGATCATCGACAACAAGTCCGCCTCAGTCGCCAATGGATTTATCATCTGGTTGAAGATCTCGACAGAGTTATTGAGTAAGTAGAAATCTGAGGCTATTCTACCCAAATCTTTGGGAATTAGTGCCCCAGAATTCTCATCAAATACAATCATTTGAAGTTCATGGAGCCTGCGGGCGGCATCAGTAATCATTCTCCTTCGTCTCATGGTGAGTGTTGGGTCTTCCTCGAGTTCCCTCCATTCAATTGCGTAGGCGAACGGATTCTGTCTCATTCTCACCATCATGAATGTGTACCCGAGCCACTGAACACCCTCATCAAGTGTGGTCACTGTACCACGAGAGACTTCTGCATTCAAGTTATCTATGAGCTTGGCCAGAAGCTTAGATTCGATGGGGTGTTGCTGTGAAAGCAAAGACACATAGTGGTCTAGACGATCACTCGTCGTACACAAAATACCAGTACCAAACTTCTCAAACTGTGGCCTACCAGCACGACCAAAAATCTGGATAACGTCTGAGATACCCAAGTCAACGAAACCACCTTGCTTTGAATCGTACACTTGCGTCCCTTTGATAATAACAACGGCAGCTGGCAAATTCACACCCCAAGCCAACGTTGCAGTACAACATAGAACTTTGATCGCACCACTCAAGAACATTTTTTCAGTAAGGTTTCTATCAGAGCGAAGCATACCGGCATGATGTATGCCAAATCCGTACTGGAATAGCTCCCTCATATCTTTGTTCCTGTTCTTAGCTCCCATTTCTCTTTTAAATCTGTCGTAAGAGTCACACAGATCCGAAGCATCAAAATACCCAAGGTGTCCTTTGGCTTGAGCCATGGATATGAACGTTCTCGATGCCTTAATTGTTTCTTTTCTTGAGTGCACGAACACCATCACTTGTTGACCTTCTGCTATGTGATCGAGAAGTCTGTCGTACGATACCCTATCAATGTTTTCTCTCGCAGTTTTGGAGCCAGCCTTACCTCGAGCTCCCAAAACTTCCTGTCTAAGGGGACAAGGACGAAACAGTTGGTCAAAGAAGAACATACCAATGTTTCTGTTCACACCCAAGAAGTCAGCCACATCCACGTAATTTGGTAAAGTTGCCGAAAGGCCGACTACTCGGATCATTTGTTGTGTGGCTTCAACCTGGCGCAACGTTCTTGCCACGAGAGTTTCAATGACGGATCCTCTATCTTCGTGAAGTAAGTGCACCTCATCTATAATGAGTAGTTTCACTTTCGCAACAAGGTCATCATCGCCGCTCAGCTTTCTCGTCACCACATCCCATTTTTCAGGAGTTGTGACAATAATTTGGGTAGACATTATTTCGGCCTTACTTAGCTGCATGTCCCCAGTGAGCTCCCGTACTGTAATGCCGAGCCATTTCAACTTCTGGGCGTACTTCTCAACGATCTCAGCAGCAAGAGCCTTTAGCGGAGCCACATACACTATCTTGAACTCGTTGTAGTCTACGTCTATCACACCGTCATCGACCTCAGATACAAACTGTCCAATGGTATGTAGAATGGTAAGCAAGGCCACATCGGTCTTACCAGCACCGGTGGGTGCACAAACGAGCATGTTTTCGTTGGTATTATATGCAACTGGGTACACCAAACTCTGCATTTTATTGAGTGTCTTGTAATTGGAGAAAGTGCCTTGGCACAAAAAGTCAAGGTCAGCGACTTTGACCAACTGGGAGTCCTTGATGTACTTGTTTGAGGTATTCTCCGGATACGGTATTATGAGCTCTTCGTGTGTGGGATAGCTTGCTCTCGTGGTGCCTTCAGGTAACAGATATGACTTACCAGTGATTGCAATTACGTTGCCGACATCAGGCTTCTTGAAAACGTGCGGATACTGACCTTTATGTACTGCTTTAGGTAGCAATGGAGCCTTTTTGCTTTTCTCTCTATTGGATATAAGCAATTTCACCCTCTCTTCTGGAGATAATGAGGCGGGATCCACTAGCGTTTCCATCTCCTCTGGTTCATTGAGTTCCTCTTTGTTCTGAATAATCTTCGAAATCAACTCAAACTCCTCAAAACCCAAAACATCAAAAAGTGCCGATTGAAGCTCTTCATCGGTATTGTTGCTATTCACGATCCCACGAACGATGGTGATGGTATCGTTTTCGTCTTTTCCTCGGGATAGACTCACTCTTTTGCACTCTTCGGCAATTTCTTTGCCCATTGAGGATCCTGAGGATTTACTCTTGAGTCTGCTGATCTTGCTTACATCCAAGTTGTCGAATTTCTGCAAGAATGAGTCCGCAGAAACTGAAGGTGGAGTCTCTTTATCGATTTTCGGAAGCTTACTTCCGCTCGGGAGGCTCATGCTCAGCAAGAGCTCCATCATAGGAGCCATAGCTTGCATGTACAGCTTTGTAGACGTGACTGAGTACTGGGCCATACTTGCTATAATGGATCTCTAGGTGGCAAGAAAGATCTTGTAGGGAAAAGTGAACTTGATATTCCTGCAGACTGATGCAAGTCTAACAAGGAAACAAGTAGGAACACCCTTAGAAAAGGTGAAAAAGAGGAAAGATGAGGTTTAAGAAGATAGGGAAGCTTGGAATCAGTTCTCGAGAGGGTGATTCTTCTGACCATTTGTGTAGATCTGTATGAATTATAAAGCGTGACAAAAAAACTATACAAAGTAAGTGAGTGGTGGGAAATGAATGGAAAAAAAGCATTTGAGATTCAGGATAATCTAATAACACTGTCAGAACTGGATTGAGAATCAGCGAATAGATGCTTCCACGAATTATTCGACGTTTAATCATTCGCAATGGATCAGAAAATGGAAATAGCTGCGAAAAGTAAATGTCCACGAAAATATTGAGGTCTGTTATCAGCTTCAATTTAAAAGCTGAACTGCAGTTCTACACAGCAAATCAGTTCTTTTGGAGTTCGAAAGGCCATAACCTTATATCTCTCCTGTCCTTCTTAGACTTCCAAATGACAGGCGTCCCATTGATAATGAATATTACACCAGAGACTGATTTGCTAGGGTCTCTGCTGTTTCACCAATCAGCGTCACGGTAACCACAGACCTTGATACATTTGCCGTTCGTTGACATCGTATTTTTGGGAGTCAAGTAAAAGTCTGATGTGTTCTTCAAATATCGCAAGACTCCTTTGCAGTACAAATAGTGCTGATAGAAGGCCCTGTAGAATACGGTGCTAAAGCATTAGTCATGAATGCAATCTCATATCACACCATGTTACAGGCAATCTTAAGTATTCCAATAATCATTTAATCGAGCTTTCATTCGCGGTGGTACCTGTACCTTTGTCATGACTGTCATGGCTCCGATTCCTTTGGAGTATTTGAGTTCCTTCACGAAGTCATGAAGTGATTACAAGTCCTTCACAATGTGGTAGGGACTGCCGTTGTCTCAAATGAAAGAAAGGTACAAGGAACACAACGAAACAAATTGAAAGCTTTTCACATCGAACACAGCATTGGTTTGTGAAGAAGTGGTTCCAGACATGTCAATTTTGTCTGTTTAGTGTGGTTTAACCTTCGATCTCTTAGACCCATTTTTGCCGCCTTGTTCTCTTGGATGGAAACTTTTTTTTTCCAACTCTAGTCTTGAGATGAGGATACTTTGTCCCAACAAGTGCTTTCCGTATGTTTTGCCCTCTTGCAATGGTTGCAGGTGGTCCTTCCACCAGAGTCGGTGATCACGTTACCAGCGGAAGAAGTGTGATCAATAGGTCGGACTTTCAAAGGAGTGTAGAGGGCTGTGGTGGCCCTCCAGTTGGCTTCGTAGAATTTGTCATTCATATTCATCCCTTCACGTTGCAGGATTCCTTCAATAATTTCCTTTGCACCAGCAGCAGGGTAAAATATTTACCGAAGTTGATCAGGTTTTTTGAGTACAATTCGTCATGGGTGAGCTAGGCGGCTTTGAGGTGAAAACAAACTTCAATAGAGGTTTCTTCACCTTTCGCTCGAAACTCATCCCACTTGTGGGCCCAGGAGCACAAGAACAGTGTGTACACATGAACGTCTAACTTGGCGAGTCTATCATGAAGAATCTTGAAACGATCCAAAGGATCATCGGTTGGCAAGTCAATAGTAGTGATGACAGGAGTGATTAACCCTTTGCCAATGATCCCAGCGCAAATTCTTTTCACATTTACGGAAACGCGTTCTTGTTCATCAGCAGGTAATGTTTCCAAGTAAGCCTTGCCCTTTTCCTCATCATAAAAATAGTTCATATAGTGGAGTTTCTCCCTCAAACCAAATTTATTCTGAGTCTCGTTGCATACATTGAAGATCCAAGTCAAGTAGCCTTCCTCCTCAGCAAGAACACCCGGAAAATGGAATTCAGTTTGGTTGGCGACATCGTTTCCATGCTGGTAAAGATGAACGATTACAGGTGCGCCGTAGAAGCAACAGAAGACATTGCTTAATACGCAAACTTATTGTTTAACTTTGATACTGAATTCAATAGAGAGACGGGAGATTCTCTTAATTTATATATCGCTCTGAAACAGGGGCATTTATATCCGTTGTTTCATATCTGTCCACTGTGCACCACACTGGGCCAGGCAATGCTGTGAGGGTTTCAGTGTGCTAGTAAGAGGTATTTCCTGCAGATGGACACTCGGTATCCTTCAACCTAGTTAACGAATTTCGATGCTCATCGCAAAAAAACCCACCACTAGTGTACTAAGTATGGGGAAGAAGTCCAAATCGAAGAAAGAATCTGCCAAGCAGCCGGAGCTGAAACCACAGAAGAGAACCCACGAGGAGGCTGAGATCTCCGACACAGAAAAACTAATGGACGAAGTTGATGGTGACTTCGACGACATCGCTAAGCTCTTAGGCGATAACGTTAAAGACCCAGATGCCGCAAAAGAGGCAAAGAAGAAAGCCAAAAAAGAGAAAGCTGAAGCTCAGAAAGCTGAACAGGATAAAGCTATCAAGCCCACCTTAGAAAAAACCGCAGAAGACGACAATGAAGAAGGGCTCAACACCGACTTCGAGAAGGCTGATCTCAGTGAGCCTACTATGAAAGCTATCAGAGCAATGAAATTCACAAAAATGACCAAGGTTCAGGCCAAGACGATTCCTCCTCTTTTAGCAGGACGTGATGTTCTTGGTGCTGCAAAGACTGGTTCGGGTAAGACGTTGGCGTTCTTGATTCCTGCTATCGAGCTCTTGTACTCCCTTAAATTCAAGCCTAGAAACGGTACTGGTGTGATCGTCATTTCGCCTACAAGAGAGTTGGCACTTCAGATTTTTGGTGTTGCCAGAGAGCTCATGGAACACCACTCACAGACGTTTGGTATTGTCATCGGCGGTGCCAACAGAAGACAAGAAGCTGACAAACTTATGAAAGGTGTGAACTTGTTGATCGCCACTCCTGGCAGACTCTTGGATCATTTGCAGAACACTGAGGGATTTGTGTTCAAGAATTTAAAGGCCTTGGTCATAGACGAGGCCGACAGAATTTTGGAGATCGGTTTCGAAGAAGAAATGAAGCAGATTATCAAGATCTTGCCTAATGAAAACAGACAGTCGATGTTATTTTCTGCAACACAAACAACAAAGGTTGAGGACTTGGCCAGAATGTCCTTGAGGCCGGGACCTCTTTATATAAACGTTGTTCCCGAGAGCGCTGCACTGACAGCTGACGGTTTGGAGCAAGGTTACGTTGTCTGCGACAGCGACAAGCGTTTCTTGCTTTTGTTTTCCTTCCTCAAAAGGAACGCCAAAAAGAAGATCATCGTGTTCCTTTCGTCATGTAATTGTGTCAAATACTTTGGTGAACTTTTGAACTATATCGACTTGCCTGTGTTGGATCTTCATGGTAAGCAGAAACAGGCCAAGAGAACAAATACCTTTTTTGAATTTTGCAACGCTAAGCAGGGTACATTGATCTGTACTGATGTTGCCGCCAGAGGCCTTGATATTCCAGCAGTTGACTGGATCATTCAGTTCGATCCACCAGATGATCCTAGAGATTACATCCACAGAGTTGGTCGTACTGCCAGAGGAACCGAGGGCAAGGGTAAGTCTTTGATGTTCTTGACGCCCAACGAATTGGGTTTTTTGAGATACTTGAAGGCCGCCAACGTGCCATTGAACGAATACGAGTTTCCCGCCAATAAGATTGCCAACGTGCAGAGTCAGTTGACGAAGTTAATCAAGAGCAACTACTGGTTGCATCAGAGCGCCAAGGACGGCTACAGGTCGTACTTGCAAGCGTATGCATCGCATCATCTCAAGACGGTGTACCAGATAGACAAGTTGGACTTGGTGAAGGTGGCCAAGTCGTTTGGGTTTGAAGTTCCTCCAAAGGTGAATATCACTATTGGAGCGAGCGGCAAGTCGATCGAAAAGAAGCACAAGAAGCAGAGGAGGAGTTAGATAGCATTGTACCATAGGAACTCGAAAATAGACAAATACCACGCAGGTGGTGTAGGTAGACTGACTCATAGGGTGACCAATTTGATAGGGCAGGAGTCAATTGAGACTCAGAATAGTTAGAATACAGACTCCCCTTTGTAAATGGACCATAAAATCTAGTGGCCATTCGCAACCATAGTCGATACTCCAATATAAATTAGTCAATGCCCATACTTTCCCAAAAAGCAAGATTAAGGTACTCTCAACCCGAAAGAACTAAGTCTTCAGATGTATCCTATTCTAAGGAATCTGCGTAATTAACTTCACTGTGGGGAACTCGCGATGCTCATCTCAAAAACTCACTTTCACCAACCTTCGACAACCACAACACCTCCAAATCCACCAATTGCTTCGCATGCGTGCAGGAACCCTTCTACGCCAGCTCTTCCGTGAAGGCGATCTGGCCCTCTGCCGCCCTCTTCGAAGCCTCAACCTGCCGATCCTCCTTCTGCCTTTGATCAAAGATAAGATTGTACACACCCACAACGGGAGCTTGTCTCATAACGAGATCATTGGACAGCCAAAACGCATGTACTTGTCGTTTGCCAAGGGTAAGCTTTCAGATGATCCTGCTGCCAACAAATTTGTGGTGACCGAACCTACTTTAGACGAGTACGTTGCCTTAGCTAGACGAAGAGCTCAACCTATATATGCTATGGACGCCGCTGTCGTGGCTCTGTTGGGGGACATAGATGTTACAGAGCCGATTACCGGAGCCAATGAAGGCTCTTTAAAACGATACTTGGAGGCTGGCACGGGCAATGGGTCGCTCACGTTGGCGATATGCCAGCTTCTACATGGAGCGAATGCGCTCGCCAGACACTTTGACGACACCTCACTTCGAGGGGCACTTTTACACTCAATTGATAGAAACAAGACTCATCAGGAGAACGGGATTGCAAATGTGTCTGGTTACAAACGTGGAAGGTACTTGGGAGATGTGGAGTTTGAATTGGCAGAGCTGCCGCTGGAGTGGGTGCAAAAGTTTCCTGGGGAGCTCATTCTACACGGAGTGTTTCTCGATTTACCCGACCCACACCTCTACTTGGCTGATCTATCGAAGGTGTTGGCACTTGAAGGCACAATTGTGGTATTTTGTCCCTCGATAACGCAGTTGCTCAAATGCAAGCAGAAACTAGTGCCGGGTCCGAACGAAGAGAAGGTAGATTTGTCATTGATTCGAGCTTTGGAGCTTCCTCCCGGAAATGGAGGAGGAACGAGAGAATGGGATGTTTCGTCGGTCGTCACGAAAGCTACTGGTGAAAGAGTTGATGTTTGTCGTCCCAAAGTTGGTGAGAGGGTAGTTGGTGGTGGATTTGTGGGTGTTTTTAAGCGCAAATCAGTCGATGGAATGTTATATTAGGTCTATTGTACACTTTTAATTATTTGGAATTACTCCCAGAGAAAACTGATAAATCTCCAGCCTCCCTTGGTCTTTTGAATGATCTCTGGGTTCTCCTCGACGGCCTTGAATAACGTCTTCAAGTCCACATCCTCAGATCGTATGACTTTTGTCTTTTTGAAGAACTTCCAAAAGAAGTACAACACCGGAAAGAGTGGTATGACGAAGTAGGAGCTGAAGAAGGACGAGATGTCGAAGTTATTGTTCAAGAAGTTGGTGTATCCGCCAGTGAGGAGAAGAATGATAAAGAAAAAGAGCGAAACGTATGCTCCGTAATGAGCAAAAGGCATTTTGTACGGCAAGTCAGATCGTGAATACCCTTGTGCTTTCAATGCTTTTTGAAGCGCAATGTGGTTGATGTCAATAGCGATCCATGTCACGAGCAAGTTGGCACTGGTCAAGTTCTGGAACCAGCCGAACACAGTCGCTGACTCTTTGCTGGCACTCATAAATGCCAAGGGCATCAACAAAGCAGACGCAATCACACCCCAGTATGGTAAACCGTATCTATTAGTTTTGAGAAAGAACTTGGGGGCCTGACCCCTAGCGGCCAATGCAAATAAATTTCTTGAAGTCTGGGTGATGCCCATGTTAGCAGCTGAGAATGCCGAAGTCAACACAACTGCGTTAATCACACTAGGAAGACCTTTGATTCCTGCTTCGTGTATAGCGATAACAAAAGGCGAGCCGCTGGAGTCACCGGTGGTGTTAGCGATTCTTGGATTGTCAGCAGACAAAATGAGGGTAAGACTGAAGATTGTGAGCATGTAAAGGGCAAACACTCTATAGAAGATTCGCTTTCCTGCCACATAGATGGAGTACCTTGGGTTGCGTGTCTCCCCACCATAGAATGAAATGGCATTGACACCACCGAAAGCGTAAACGGTGGAGCCTGTGGCATTCCACCACGAAAGGAATTTCCCTAGGCTTCCTGACGTATAGTATTCTCTGAAAGGAGTTTCCTTCCAGTAGCGAAACCCGATTCGGTCAATGTTAGGCACACCGCCTAAATCAATGACTATGGAAAGGATCACAAGCCCAGCGATCAAGAGCACCTTAAGAGAGCCAAAAAAGAACTCGACCTCACCGTAAAACCTAATGTTTACGGAATTGCAAGCGACAATGATGATACCGAAAACAGCGATCCATACGGCCGGGTTCACATCGCTCCAGTAGCCCATAATCACCGCCGTGGCCGAAAGGTCCCCCGGAATAACGTGCTGATAAACACCGATCCAGCCAAGGGCAAACGAATAAGCACTATCGACAAAATGGTCGCCGTGTCTGATGTAAGAACCTGTGACAGGCATGAATGTGGATAATTCGATCATGGCGAGCTGGTTCAAACCAACAAGAATCCCCACAAAAAGGTACGAGAGCACCATGCCCACATTGCCAGTCAAGTACAAGGTTTTTCCGCTCGACAAGAACAAACCAGTGCCGAACACATTTACCACAGAGAGCATCTGTAAGTGACGCAGCTGGAGACCTCGGCTAAGATTATTTTCGTCGCCATACACATAATTATCCAGCTGCGATTGAGCAGATGACTCGGATTCGACAACATGGACATCGTTGGCGTCTCCTTTGGACAAGGTGGAGTTCTGTGACGACACAGGGGACTCTTCTATGGAGTCATTCTTGGACATGGAGATGGCTGCGAAAAGGTGCAAGTAGATCTGTTGAAGATGGGTGAGTCGAGAAAGCGAAGCTCACGGGAAGGTTGCTGAAATTGCAATCGTGACTGTTTCGAAGAAGTCACAAAGGGGAGACGATTTTGTCAGCAGTTGAAGCTGATGTCTTAGATTAGGCAACGAAGAGGAGCCGACTGAGGCGGTTAGCGTAGCAACGATGCAAAGGACGTAACCAGAAGAGGTTCAACTTACTGTTGAAGCAAGCACGAAGAAAACAACGAGAAAAGAAGGTGATCTTCAGAAGCGAATCTGTGGGGATGTGTCCTTTAAATCGATTGACTAAGCGAAAGGGCATTTTGACCGCCACAGGTTTCGCAGCCAGGGCAAGCGAAGCGACCATCTGCGGCGCTTACAAAGCAGATCTGAACAAACGGTAAAATATACGAAGAAAAGTAGGAAATGAAGAGGAAGAATAGAATTGAAGGAACAAGCCAGCGCAGTGACATTAGTCCTTGGAGGTTAAGATTCTACGTGCTGCTCTATGGCTGGGGAAAAATCGCCTCCTGGTGAAACAGCCTTACGAGAATGGATGCAAAAAATTTGTTCCATGGCATGCGCCCTGCAAGAAGAGTGGTGCGTTTCAAAAGATTACCAACCCAAGATGTGTCAATGATCCAAGTTCTGCTGGATCTTCCAACCTGGCAAACACGTCAGGCTAATGTACCAATATTCTCCCATTTCGCTTTCTTCCCATCGATTCACCAGCTAGCTTTAGCGCGAAGTCGAACGGCGTTTGTAAGATGATGCCGCCAACAGATAACCTACATGATATTGCAGATGACGCAAAGTCATGGGACTTGGAGTAGGTGACCAGGAGGAGGTGTCTGAGACGGTCCTTTGCGAAGCAGGAAGCAGGTAGATTATTGTAGCAGTGGTGGTGTAGCGAGGGTTGCGTAGGGTGAGTAGTTAGCTTACTGAAGTATGGGCAGAACCGGGGATGAGAGTCGGGTGACTCCATATGGTTTATTAAGGGGCTGGGCCTTGGGAGCATTGTGGGCAGACAACCATCAAGAGGAAAGTACGAGTAAGTGTTGTCGGCTGCTTTTTGATTCTGATTAGTTTCAGTGGGTGAGTGTCCATGGATAAGTTTGTAGGTATTGTTTTCGCAGCCTTTGTGCTGAGGTGATGGGCATCGGCAGGTGTACCTTTTTTAAATTTTTTCTTTTAATCTGGACTATCAGCAAGGAGAATGAATTTCGCTTGTCATTTCCTCATGGCCCAAATTGTGGTATGCTTGCAGCATAAGGTTTAGGTATCCCATGGACCTTTTCGCATCCATTCATCACTTTGGTGAACAAGGTGCAAATGGCCACCAGAGAGTTACACTGTAGAGATCTCATGCTTTGAAAACTAGTGCTAGCACCTCTCTGTCAAACTCGATATATTTGCATGTCAACAGATTCTTCCAGTTCAGTCTCAATTATAGCTCACGAGCTGATGTTGCTGCAGTTCAAGTTTTTGCCAGTCTCGTTCTAGTATCGTGTCTCTTTCCCTACCATAGTGTTTTTCGCAGCCAAGGCATCAGCGCTAGCATCAGAGCTAGCATCAAAGCCAACTCAGAACCCACACATAGACAAGCCAGAAACTGCAATTGAGACATTCTGAACGTCTGATTCCAGTTCTACTTTAGAGGTCTTGTCTTGAATTATCTTCTATCGTTACCTACAATTCATCTCACCTACCACTCTGCCTACCTACTAATTGGCATCGCGAAAAACTCACAACTACTATCTCATCAACATGAAAGTTCTCAAGGAAAGAGTCGCCTTCCTACTGGACTACGAGGTCCTCGAGCACTTGAACGGGCTCAAGGAGAAATACAATTGGACGTTCACGCCCCAAGAGGAGAAGGACTCCAAAAGCAAGCGAAAGAGGTTTACAGGTGCTGGCCTTGACTTGGAGGTCATCACAAGAGACATCACTCTGTGCTTGGGGAAGCTGGCGGCAGGAGAAATCCCTAACACGGAGGCTGTAATGGAGATCATGACATTTTTGAACCAGTATGAGTTGATGAAGGTGGAGAAGCTTCAGATCCTCAATTCCTTGCCGAGGTCCATGGTGCATCTATATGCCTTGGTGGAGGAGTGTGACCAGCGTTTTGATGAGGAGACGTGTGAAGCGATATTGGCAAAAATCAATGAGGTAGTTCCTAAAGCGGAGACAGAAGAGGGAGACGAAGAGGAAATCAAGGAAGAAGAGGAGTGATTCCTCAGTTCTGGACTCTGTACTCTCTATTTGCATTACTATAACTTCATCAATAACTTTTACATGAAAGGCTCCATAATCAGCTTGGTGCCTTCGAATGGGTCGTTGTCTAAGGCGTTTGCCTCGTCTATGTTGCGTGGCTGCAAAGTTCGTCTCTCCCATTGGTCCTTGAGCTTATACACCATCTCGCTTACGTCCAGGAGAAGACCAGCAGGGCCGACTGCAAACATTGACTCGCAGTCTGCATCGGCTTTCATCCATGTGTGCTCAACAGGCTCGTTGAGCGACTCTCTATCAATATCCTCGTTCTGCTGATGGATGAGATCTCTCAGAAGGATACGAGCTAATGCTGATGATTCGGTGGCCAAGTCCATGCTTTCATCTTCACATAGCTCGGGGGTTTCGTTGCTATCAACACCGAAGTGGTTTTTGATCAAGTGCTCTATAACGGGCCATCCATAGGCATTGGAGAATCTTCTTCTCACCACAATATTATTATGAGCATCCGGTTTAAGTTTAACAAGAACTTTTCTCCACAGCATCAGTTTATGATACTCGCGAGCAATCTCCTCTTCTAATCGTTCCATTTCCTCGTCTCTTGCAAGCTTCGTGATCGATTCGCCTGTCGCAGTGAGCTTTTGCATCATGGTTTGTTGCTTTTCCAGTTCGTCTTTCTCTTCGATCCTGAAAGGCGGTAAGTCAGCGTCATGATAGACCTTGTCATGAACAATGACATTATCTCTGGAAGAAGGGTTTGTAATGTATTTGAGAGACGGTTGTGGAGGAAGTATTAAAGATGTTGCGCTTTCCACCAACGATGGTTTTGGTATCCCTCCAAACGTACCCTCTTTACTATTGTTTTCCTGAGTAGTGGTTTGGAAACGATTGTATTTGTCAGCATCGCTCTTGCGCTGCTTCTGAGGTAGGAAATAGGATAGCACCGCACCAATAGCCAGCGTTTGGGTGTCTGCATTATCTGGGAGGTCTTGAGGAATCTCTCCAGTGGTTCCCGGCTCTGGATCCTTGCCCAATGCTGATAAGCCGTCGTAGTCTAGATAAAGCAAGGCAGAGGTACGGAGGGGAACAATCCCGTCATTCACCGCATTAGCATATAGCGTTCTTCTAATGAAACGCTTAAGAATACGATGAGTAGGCCCTGTAGGTAGCAAGAGCAAAAGAGGCTTGTTGTTTGTTTCCGTGTATTGTAAACCCAACTCTTGCCCCGTTTTGCCCACAACGCCAGCCAAGAGCGCTAGCTTTATGTAAACAGGATTTTCATGGACCACGCCGATCATTGGCGACGCTAGAGTGATGAAGTTGATGGGCTTAACTTGTTGAAAGAACCATGGGAAGTTTGCCTCCAAGTACGCCACGGCAAAGGTTTGTATGAGGCCGCCTAGCGAGTGACCAATGAAGGAGATTTTGTTGACGTTTCCCTTCAATGTCTCGTTGTGAGTGACAAGTTCGATGACGTAATCAGCGACTCTACTGCCCAAATACTTAATTCCTCTTTCTGTCTTGCACACATTGCCAAAGTAGCCCTTGACAACGATGTTCTCGTCCCCGCTAGCTTTGTCTATTTGTTCCTTTATGAAAAACATATCAGACAGAACATTGGCATGTAGTCCGTGAGTCAAAATCACCAAGTGTATCGGGCGAGATGTGTCCGGAATCGGCATATTCCACAAGTCTAGAGTGTCGTGCACCAGGACCAGCACAAACGGGTGGGGCACCACCTGAACATGCGATTCCGAGAGCCACTCACGACGAGCGGCAATGGACACCTCAAAATTCGTCGTCACCGAGGCATTGAAGATCGCCTGCGACACAACGTCAATAGTCCATCTATAGTGCGGTTTATATTGATGGCACAGCAATTCCACGTAGAAGCTTTGTCCCGGCAAGAGCTGAGGTTCGTATACGGGCTGATCAGCCGTGACAAACACATTTTTCGAGATGTCGTAGTCGTCTGTACGGCAATCCACATACAACACATAAGGACCAGCCAAGTACGCAGCTCTCATGGGCAAAGGCTCGGTATTCTTCACCTTCACCCATAGCGATTTGGGAGGCTGGGAAGCGTAGTGTTCGGCAGAATCAAACGGAGCAAAGTCCACGTTGAAGCGAAAACTCTGCCCGATCTTCACAGAGTGGGCAGACCTGTGAAGAAGCATATGTTCGTTCTTCTCAGACTCTCTGGAGAAAGGTAGGTAGTCCAGCGCTTTAGCCGAAAGGTCCTGGGCAACCTGGGGTACAATCAGAGGAATGTACTGATTGAGCGATCCCCTTGGGAGCATGAAGGGGAAGCAAAAATGCGATTGAAAGCTTGAAAGTGTAAGGTGGGCGATGGAGTAAGTAGCTAGGTAGTTGTTGGGATGTCACCTTGATATGGGCCTTATGCAGGTAGCAGACACTAGCAATGAAGGTGATGAAGAAGGCCCTTGATCTTTTCCAGGATAACTGAGTGATGGTAGAGAAGACGGTCTCGTTTGATTATTTGTTTGGAGTCAGCAAACTTTTTTTGGTCAAGTTAGGTGTCTTTGCATAAGCTAACGGGCCATACGTTCGCAGCCAGCCAGTGTGGGGAAGGTCCAAATATGATAGTCACATGGCAGATAGTGATGCCCACATTGCATTTAATTCAATTAAATGTAGAGGCAAGCTGTGATGCTTTGGATGAATAAATCCTACTTTTGGTGGATATGGCGTATTTTGTGGTTGGTGGGTGGTCGCACCTCTTTTATCCGGACAGCTAGGGGGATGTAATACCAGATTGGATGGCGATACACACAAAAGAAACACCTCTTGGGATTCCATGAGAGATGGAGAATTCAGAGTGTAGTGTTTTAGCCTTACGAAAGCTTGGAAACGTGTTGAAGGGACCGCTTGGTGGCTGCAAAATCCGGATAAGAGAGGTGCGAGATCGAAAGTATAATTTTCGGAAAACCTTATGATAGGCATTTACCGTGTGATGTATAAGGAAGCTCTACTTGTGCTCATTGAGAGATCTAAAGTGGATTCTGGTGAATGCATCTTCACACCTGCTATCTTTTACAATTGACAGAACTTGATAGAGGCAGTCTTCCTTACCTTGAGGTGGATACGACAGCAGTACTGAACGAAGCGAAAGAGCCACATTGAAGATTTTGGAAATATCACATTGGTCGAAGTTCCTACAAACCTCGGAAGATTATCTATCTTAAGCGGGAATTCTCAATTGGAATGTGCAACGTTTGGCTGCGAATACAGGCATCTCTCAGAAAGGCAAAAACAGGTATCAGCAGATGGTCGTCGTTTCCTAATAGTTTGGACACTTTTCCATATTTGAATATTTTGGTGAGTTTTTTCGATGCTGACAATACTTTCATGCTTCAAAGCTTTCTTGGGGGACTGCTTCTACTGTCCCTACCAACAAGTAACTTCGAGTGCGAAATTCTACATATCAACTAAAGCGTACCACCATGTCTGAGGACGATGGAGACTTCCACCCAATTGAGTTGGCCGCACACTCTCTTCTTTCCGGCTCTCTAGATAGTCTTAATGAGAACTTTCTACAGTTGCATCGGTCTCAGCACGTGTTGTTGACGAGACTCAAAATGATCTCTGATCGACTAGACAAGATAGAAGGTGGGCTTGGTGATAAAATTGCTGCTAGTGATGTTACGGCCGTATACCAGCAGGTGAAGGCTATCAAGGCGAAGTTGCAAGAGTCGGAGAAACGGCTAACAAAAGTAGAAAAAAGAGTTGACAGGCTATGACTCAGGAACTGAAGCGATTGGAACTTAGAGCGATGGGTATGAGTAAGCTTTCAATAGAGCTCACTACGGAGATCAGCTGGACTGACAAGATAAATATCTATGTATTTTACCAAGCTCCAATGTCAAGAAGCTTGTATGGGTACCCTCTGGACTTGAAACTAAAGAGGGACACGTAGACGCTGTAGGCTACGTAGATCAAGCCTGTTACCACCACCACGGCAAGAAGCTGAACTTTGGAGTTGTTGATTTTGGGCACCTTAGTGGCCAACAAGACGAACATCAAGCCCAAGAATCCGTACATGGACGAGACAAGCTGCGTCTCCAAACCGTACTGGTTCTGGGGCGATGCAGCAAGGTACTCGATGCCGCCGTTGTTTTCCCTGACAAACGGAGCCAGACGAATCTGGTTGAACATGTAGCCAGCAAGGAACATGAGAATAGCACCCGACGAAAGTGTACCCCACACGTACGACGACTTCACAACTGCAAGCGCATAGTTACTGTACCTTCTTATAAGCATCACCAAGGCAAAAGTGACCGCGGCGTTCATGGCCACTTTACTCCAGTCCAAAGGAATATGGATCTCCACTGGCACTCCGACAATCTCACGAACCCATTGGGCAATCAACGTGGTGTGGTCACCCTGGTAGAATTGGTACTGGGAGTTGTTGTGAAGGAAGCTGTTCAGCTTTGCACCTGGAGCTGATGGGGGAAAGTGATAGATCTTAGGAATTGAGTCCAATTGCATGAGCTGAAAAAGCTTCTTGTTGTTGACAAAGTCAGACTCCAAGAAATAGATATTGGTTCTTCCCTCCTCCAGCTTCTCCTCCTCGCTGAACCCATGTGGGTGGAAATGTGTCCATGAAGTGGCGACCGTCTTATACAGAGGGTGAACTTCACGACACAAAAGACAGTTAAGCTGGGGTGAGTCCGAGGCCATGTACAAAATCAAGTGGTAGTCTCTGTCTCCATACAAGAACTTTTCGAAGTTATCGTCCCGGATTTCGATCACGGAGTTCCGGCCCTTCAGAGACACCAATTTCTGCATTTCCTCGTCTGTGTATGCGGCCATCGCCGTCCAACACCATGCCACAAGTAATAGAAATTGAGTCCACTTCATGGTGATATGCTGGAAATTAGGTAGAGGTTGAACACGTCAAGTTGATAGTCGCGATTGACAGGTGAGATCACGTGGACGATCACGTGTAAATGGCTACTAAAACATAGAGGAGAGAGAATAGTGATGTGCAGCGAATCAAACAATTTAGAATAAACAACGTCATCTTCATTATCATGAAGTCTAGTCGTACGGACAAAATTGCATCTAAAGCAGTAAAATAAAACAGATCTGCGCTAATGCTTTCAGTCCTTAATTATCTTCACCCTTGATTGAGAGTTTACTTGATGAACCCAAACTCACACGGCATGTTCCTTCACCAGTCTCGAATCGCTCCACTAGCAAGATGTAGTCATGCTCGGGCTTCTTGAGAACGCCATCCACGAAAACGCCATACACACTGTCGTTCCACTTGTTATTTATCACAACAGGCTCCTGGGTTAGTCCATCAAAGATAGAAGCACGCATAGCAGGACGGTACAGCGACAAGGTCTGCGGCTCCTTACCTGCTTGTAACTTCACAACGACCTCGTTGACTGGTAAACTTGAACGCAAAGTGATTCTAAAGCGGTTGCGGTTTTTCCACTCGAAGTCGTCTGCCACATTGTAGAGACCTAACGCTTTGGGCACTTTTTCTAGGGTGACGGCATCCTTATCGCCATCGTTCATCACGAGAAGTCGGAAGTGTCCCTTGAAGTTTGCATCGTAACTCGATACAACGAGCCTGTACTTACCAGGCTCCACGTCGTGCAACTCGTGGTGGTGTATTCGAGGAGAGTAATCGTCACAGAAGAGCAACTTGGACTTATCAAAATTCCTGATTTTTCGTAGACTTTTGGACTTCTCAACATGAAGTATATGGAAGTTCACGTCGGCATTGTCATCGCACGAAAGTCCCACAAACATCTTCCGTACCCGCTTTTTCACCTCAATTTCCCACTGTGGGTTATCGATGTACAGCTCCAATGCCCAGTGCCCTCCATTGTCGTTACTTCCCCAGGAGTCTTCAATTTCATTTTTATGAGGATACTGCAACACTGCTTTTGAAAACTTGACCTTATTGGAGTTGCTCCAAAGCTTCACCAGAAAAAGCTCTTTTGTTTGGGGACCAGATATAACAACCGTGTATTCGGATTTGGGGGCGAGCTCGAGCTTCATGAAACACCCTCGAGACGTGATAACCTTGCCGCCAGCGGCCATAACATACTGTGTGGGATACACCACTTTTCCCTTTGCTTTTTCAAATACGTCCACTGAGTACGGAGTGATGTGCTCCTGTGTCAGAAGAAACTGCTCCACTGCAATTCCAACTTCCTCTTTTTCATCATTGTCATTCACCAAACTATACTGCGGCCTCCCAAGAAGTAGCACCTCGGACTTCAGAGGGTTACAGATCACAGACATACTGGTGGAGTGCTTATAGAGCTCATCGACGTTCCAATTTAGATAAAGGTACGTGAAATTGCCAAATACCGATGCATCCACTTCCAAGAGACGAGCTCCAGACCGGCCAACCCACGGGTTTTTCAAAACAAGCTTTTCATTTGTGTATCCACAGATCACGTAATCGTGGCCAGGCACCACTTTCAATTGTGAAGCCAAAGACTCCGACATCACACCCGTACCGATTCCTAGCGTGACCAAGCCTTTTTCTTTGAGCGTCCAGAACTCACCAAGCAGAGCAAGGCTCATTTGACTGATTTTGCGAACCTCAGGTGGCCATCCTAGAAGCATGTATATATCTTGGGCCATGTTCGACCCAGAAAAGTTATAGCCATCACCCATAGCAACTAAGTACGCTTTTTCAATCAAGGCAGGCCAAAGAAGCTTCTCGTTAGAGCTGGACCTGACAAACATGAATCTATCTTCATGAGGAGGACGAACAAAAGGCAACTCAGTAGAAATGTGCAATTCCCTTGCACATCCATTTATGTGAAGCTTTACTTTTGCAACCTCTTTGTTGTAAATCACAAGCTTTTCAAGCTCTTTACCTAGTCCCAATTCGTGAATCGCCAATAAAGACAGCACGAACGAGCAATTGGGAAGCAAATCCTGGCATAAGTCGCCAAAGCCATCAAGCCCTGGTGTAGCTTCCACCTCTTTACATTCACAAGTGAATTCTTTGCAAAAATCTGGCAACGTGATCGCTATGGGCTGGACATCACAAGCGGCAATGTCCATAGACAGAAGGCCCTGGCCAAACTGAATCACAGGAGTCCATTGAGCGCCATAGATTGTACTGGAGAGCCATTGGAGCTTTTTAGACATGTCAAGTACGGCCCCTGGATCAAGGCTCAATTTACTAAACCAACCCATAGCATAGTGGCCCAACCTCACTGCAGTAGGAAAGTTAGGGTCCTTTTCATGTTGTAGAAGTTCGTTCAATTGATGAACCGCCATACCACAAATTGCACGAGCCTTGTCGAATTTACTTAGGGCTACATAGCGGTGTGCCTCCTGGATGCAAAATACCACGTTAGCCAAGTCTTGAGGGCGGATCATGGTGGGATCAGTAGGTGCGATTATCAACACTTTTTTTCCGCAGTGGTAGCAGTTCAGGAAGCGAACCTTTACTTGTGGCCATTCTCCTTGAATTCAGAATGCTTTCAAGTCTCAAGATCTTTGGCCTTGTCTCACTATATCGGTTGATCAATGCACTCACAATTGTAACGTTCTTTCAACCGGACGAGTTCTACCAGGCGCTAGAACCTGCCCACAAGCTTGTGTATGGGTATGGCTACATAACATGGGAATGGCACGAGGGACTCCGTTCGTCGCTTCATCCGTGGATCTACGCTATAGCTTATAAGCTTCTTGGTGCATTGGCCCCAGGACACGAGGAATGGACAGTTTATCTAGCTCCAAAACTAGTGGGTGCTCTAATGGCTGCTGTGGGGGAGACTTACCTATACAAACTCGCTTTGGCGTATACTGGGAGCGTACAAATAGCTATGTTGGCGTTGGCAGCAAGTCTTTGTAGTGGATGGAACTGGTTCTTCATTACTAGAGCGTTCTCAAATAATTTGGAGATGGTGCTTACAACTATCGGCTTGGCTTATTGGCCATGGAACAGACCTAATGGTAGCATCGTAAGGAGCTGCGTTTTTGGCTTCTTGAGCTGTATAGTTCGTCCTACAAATGCTCTACTTTGGGGTTTTATGGGAGCCAGCTACGTGATCAGGAACTTACATCAACCTATGCTTCTTATGCTGGTCGGACTGTCTCTTGCGACACTTCTTGCTGTGGTTGGTGCAGTGGCTGCAATTCCAGACATTCTTTTCTATGGCAAAGCTACGTTTCCGTTGTACAACTTCATCGAATTCAATGTGGTCAAGAACTTGCTGATTTTCTACGGAAGCGCTCCATGGCATTTTTACCTTTTCCAGGGACTTCCTTTGCTTCTCTTGGGGTACTTACCACTCTGGGCGATAGCCATGTGGCGGTTCAAAAAAAAGCTATTAGTGCTCACGTCATTGTTTGTGATTATTGCCTTCTCGTTGATTGCCCACAAGGAGTTTCGCTTCATCTACCCATTGTACCCTATCTGTATGGTGCTCGTTGCGCAAGCGAGCAAACCGCTACTAGGAAAACGCTACTTCAAAGTCGTTGTAGCGGCCATCTTGATATTGCATCTGGCGATTGCTTTCTTCTTTACCAGAATCAACGAACAGGGGGAGATTGCTGTGGTGGACGTGCTCAGAAACGATCCCCAGGTTTCCTCCGTCGGTTTCCTTACCCCCTGTCACTCTGTGCCCTGGCACTCTTCCTTCCACAGACCAGATCTCATAAACAACATGTGGATGCTCACCTGTGAACCACCATTACACTTGGCCAGCGGAAACTTGGAGGACGTGCTACAATATAGAGACGAGCTGGACCAGTTTTTTGACAACCCGCTACAATTCTTGCGTGAACATTTGGGCACAATTCTGCGGCCGTGGCCGTCACACTTAGTGATGTTCGAACCTACTGAGCGAGCCATTGCAGACTTCCTAAAATACACCACTTACCGTGAGTGCCGTAGGATTTTCAACAGTTACTTCCACTGGGACCCTCGTCGGTCGGGCGATATTGTCATTTACTGTAAAGAGATGAAAGCTCCTTCAAGTTTATGGAAAATGCCCAAATAAGCAAAGGTGTTGTCAGCATCTACTAGAGTAGGCGCTCTAAGTGCATATGCTTGTGTCTATTTTAAGCCTATCCACGAGTTAAATCACGACCTACGAGATAGATCGAAATACGCTCTAAAGTTTCCAATACGATTTAAAACGCATAAGGTGGTCCGGCAGCAGGCCCTTCAAAGCGGGAAGTATACTTCTAGAAACTATTCATTGCGCTAGACGCTCATATGCAACGCCACTCAAATCTGCAAAATTATTCAGGTCTATGCTGACATACTCTGACGATTCTGTGGCGATGCATTTTTTTTTTTTTTTTTTCATTTTTTTTTATTTTTTTTGCAACCGTTCCATTCGACAGGTTACATTTCTAGAAACGTGTGTCCCCAACATGGCACGGAAAAATTAGACCAGATTCCCACGTACTGGGCGACTTGGCTGTGCATGATGCAGTTTCGGGCATCATGATCCTTAAGCGCATACATCAGGTGATGCGACACCACATCGTGACGAAAGGAAGCTGGAGCCAGGCCAATTTCACCGCAGCCTTTGACCCTGAGCCGCAAGACACCACCCCTCCTTGGCGGCGATGCCCGGTTCTTCCAATTGCGGCTCGTAGGTGCAGTTGAAACGACGATCTGATGTTCCATGAAAGAGCAGATAGAAAAAAGTGAGATTGGCGAAGACAGTAAAATTTCAACACCACATGTCAATCTTACAAAAACAATCAATCAGTTCATTTTTCTTCTCCCCTCAACTACAATTTTCAAAAATGCCAGTGAATGAAAAAAAAGACCCATTGTCCCAAAACTGGCTCCCTTCTTGAAACCACCTGATTCCTCGAGCGAATCGGATGGGAAAAAGCCGCACCGTCACCCAATGCGAACCACCGGCCATGCGTCAGATGGCACCCTTTGGCTGCGAAAAATATAAAAGCAGAGCAACACCGGTGGAATTTCCAAAGTATTTTCTTCTCCATCATCAATCAATCTTCACGAAATCATGAGCATTCCAAAAACACAAAAAGCTGTTGTCTTTGAGCAAAACGGTGGCCCTTTGCAGTACAAGGACATCCCAGTGCCTGAGCCAAAGGACAACGAGCTCTTGGTCAACATCAAGTACTCCGGTGTGTGCCACACCGACTTGCACGCCTGGAAAGGTGACTGGCCATTGGCCACAAAATTGCCCTTGGTCGGTGGCCACGAAGGTGCCGGTGTTGTGGTGGCCATGGGCAAAAACGTCAAGGGCTGGGAGATCGGCGACTACGCTGGTGTCAAGTGGTTGAACGGTTCGTGCTTGAACTGTGAGTTCTGCCAGCACGGTGACGAGCCCAATTGTGCCGACGCTGACTTGTCTGGTTACACCCACGACGGTTCTTTTGAGCAGTACGCTACCGCTGACGCTGTTCAGGCCGCCAGAATCCCCAAGCACGTGGACTTGGCCCTCGCTGCTCCCATCTTGTGTGCTGGTATCACCGTTTACAAGGCATTGAAGACCGCTAACTTGCAAGCAGGCCAGTGGGTGTGCATCTCTGGTGCTGGCGGTGGATTGGGTTCTTTGGCCATCCAGTACGCCAAGGCCATGGGCTACAGAGTGGCTGCCATTGACGGTGGTGACGAGAAGGCCGAGTTCTGCAAGTCCTTGGGTGCTGAGAAGTTCATTGACTTCACCAAGTCCAAGGACATCGTCAAGGACGTTCAGGAGGCCACCAATGGCGGTCCTCACGGTGCTATCAACGTTTCTGTTTCCGAGAAGGCCATTGCACAGTCTGTTGACTACATCAGATCCACCGGTACCGTTGTGCTTGTTGGTTTGCCTGCTGGTGCCAAGGTGGTTGCCCCAGTGTTCGATGCTGTGGTGAAGTCCGTGAGCATCAGAGGCTCCTACGTCGGTAACAGAGCAGACAGTGCCGAGGCGCTTGACTTCTTTGCCAGAGGCTTGATCAAGTGCCCTATCAAGATTGTCGGTTTGTCTGAATTGCCATCGATCTACGAGTTGATGGAACAGGGCAAGATTTTGGGCAGATACGTCGTCGACACCTCCAAATAAGTAGCAGCATGATTATGAACAGGTAATACACAGTTAACGAGATAAGATTTCGTAGAAGAAGCCATGGTTGGCACACAACGTGTAGATGAAAGTCAATATAAATACAGGTTCTGGCCCACCGATTACGACACTGACTATACTTTAAGAAAGCGATTTGCTTTGGCCATCATTGAACAGGTACTCGACAGAATACCAGTTCGTCTCTTCGATCCTCTTCCGCAGGCAATGCATCGTGGAGTTACCTCTCATTGCCTTGGTTCATCGAATCAGCATCCTGCGCCACTTTGGCCATCCACCGCTGCACCAACAGCTCATTCTCCTTCTTCAACTTCTCAATCTCCTCCTTCAACACGTTCTGCTGGATCTCATGCACCAAGTGCTCGTCGTTGATGATCTCGACCGTCCGGTTCTTCTCTGCAACTTCTAGCACCAAATGGTCAATTTTCAGGTTCAATTGCGCCACTGTCAGCTCCAACAGCCGGATCTTTTTGTCCTGCTGTGCCACTTTCCCCTCCAGACTCTCGAGTCGTAGCGTCTGCTGGTTGAGTCTCTCAATAAGCGTTTCGTTCTCCAGAATCAACACCTGGCGCTCCTTCTCGGCCAACGACGCATTGCCCTGCGGTAGAAGCCTTGCGAGCTGTGAGAATGCCTTAAAGTACGCTCCGTCTTTTTTCTCGAGCTCGTCCCGCTCGTGGAGCCTTTCTTCAATGAGCTTCCATGGGTCCATGTAGTTGGTGAGAGTTGCAGATGTGCAGGGCACTTTTATGGTGGTGAAGACGGTGGAACTGTGGGATTTGTGGTTGGCAATTAATTAATCGATATTATTCTTCTGGGGTTTATTGGGAGTTGAAATAGACTCTTGTGAATGATGTGATTGAAATGGTGAATGTGGGGTTTATCAAGGCGATTTGTCGGTTGATGGGTTTGCAGTTTAGGTGCAAATAGGCAGAGAAATGGTTGAGGAGTGAGAACAAAGTGTGAAGTGTGATAGAGGTACAGAATTGAACGCAAAGTTGCTTATTATGACAATTGGGCAGATCCAACTGAGTCAGAAATTGGGATCTGTTTGCACTCTGTAAATCACTAGCAAATGGTGAAGTGGTACCCTTGTTGACCACATGGTGAACTGTAGTAGATTAGAATGCGACAATGTCGTGGCTGCCTCCGCAGAGGTCGAGATAATTTGATCAAATGGCCAGAAATACTGTTTAATTTGGTACCATTTTAATTTCATGAGTTGAAATTATGAAACGGTTACGGTTTTGAAAGCACTTTTTGGGCTTGCTGTGGAGATTGTTGGTACCATTTGTGGTGAATACGCAACGACATTTTTGCAGCCAAAGCAGCATCAGCAGGTGTTTCCACTAAATTTTTTAAGTAGAAATACCAAGAGATACATTCATTGTAATGTCTACGAAGTCTCTGTTTAGACTTCCCTCTTGATCAAAGTCCGACTTTAGCTGTCATTTCATGAAGTAAGATTATGAGCAATAACCAAATACTCAGTTGGATGCAACCGTTACCATATCTTAGAGAATCATCTGTTTGCACCTATGAGCTCAAATAAGCCTAAAAAAGTATAGTATTCTTAGAAAAGTTATCACTGAGCATGGAACTGTTGGAGGTAAAAGTCAACTCCTCTGGGTGAAACGGTTGCAGGGCCATTGGAGACCACTGAAAAGGAATAAGTTTCACAAATACTTCAGAACACATCGCCATTAGAAAGTGATAGCTAGTAAAATAAGAGGACGTGCCTTGTAAATGTCACAGTTTAGCTTTCATAAGTGCTGTGCGTCACACCGCTGACCATGCTGCAACAACAAAGCCTTCATCGACCTAGGGCCCAATTTTACCCTTTAACAACTCCCTCACACTAAAGAATCTTTTAGTGGAAGTGGAAATGTTGGGTTAAACCCACTAGAGGCCAGGCAATCTGCGCCTCGCCAAAGTGAAACTCGTTTTGAACCCTTGCAACCACTCATAGAGGAGATTGCACTAACACCAAGGACACCACGAAAAACACCAACCAAGCAAGCATCATCACCAAAGTCCTCCACCAACATGAACTACTAATCAATTGTATGTTCTTTTCTTCAACCATCTACGCCTTGCTCACTACAGGTCTCACAGGCCCCTGTCGCATTTGCAACCATTTTTGGGCGCAGAGTCCACAACCTCCAATGTGATCTCCATTGTAGTCACCCACAGCTTCGAAAAAAAAAAGTATCCAAGGTTCAAACAGTTTTCTTGAAACCTCTCGCTTCACTGTTCTCTTCAACTCCCTTATCCTACCCTTGCTTTTTCCATTTTCCTCTTCTTCACATGGACTCGGCCAGCTGCCTACCCTGCGCGAGCCTTGGGTGCCTGATAGCATCCATGTGACTTAGATAACCACAACTTTGCAACCCATCCACATCTACAACCTTTTCCCCATACATTTTCTTTCCCAACTTTCACCATTTTGTTGCTCACGCTCGCATACTTCATGTTCTGGCGCAACGCCGACGCTCAGCAGCAGCAGGAACACGACGGTTCGGATCAACAGCCGCAACCAGTGGACCAGGCGGTAGATTCGGCCCAAGATGCGTCCAGGCAACAGAACCAACCTACAAAGTCGTCGTTTTTCTTTTGGAAATCTACAGAACCTGAACCTCCCAAGGAACAAGAGGCCCAGGGCGAAGCTGACGCTCTGACCGAGCCTCCTAAACTGGATAGACCGTGGTACAGTTTCTTTCTGTCCGACACAGCACCAGAGACTCCTGAGGATGCCAATGCTACCACTACAAAGCAAAGCCTGTGGTTTTGGCCCTTTTCAAGTAATGCGGAGCCAGAATCGGATACTGAAGACACAGACAATGCTGAAGTGTTTCGGGCGGCCAGGGCAGTGCTAGATAACTCCCGGGGAAACGCCCACTATGCAATCAAGTACGTGCACGGGTCGCTGGAGGCGGAGTTGGCCGTGTGTGGGACAAACACAGAGCAGGCGCCTGTGCCCTTCAGCAACAAAAAGGGTCCTGCGTTGCCCAACGAGCTTCTAGAGGCCAGTTTGGTGAGCTCCAAGGCAAAGCAGAAGGCGTTGGAGGAGCAGAAGGCTCAGGCGGAACAGAAGGCATTGGAGGAGCAAAAGGCACGGGCAGAACTAAAGACTCAGGCGCAGCAGACGGCTAGAGCAGAGCTGAAGACTCAATCTCCCGAGACAAAGGCTCCTAAGGCGACAAACCCACCAAAGGACGTCGCTCTACAATCAAAACGTGATTTGAAGGGGGAGCCCAAATCTCTCGAAGCCAAGGATGCACCGGTGAAATCGACATTGGAAGCTGCGGTTGCCTCACCACAGCAGTCTAGACACTCTAGAACGCCGTCTGTAAATTCAACCTTAGAAAAGCCCCTGGTGCTTCCTAATTTGAACAACAACTTCCGTGAAATCACCCTAGTCACCAAAGCTCGCCTTTTGGGGGAAAAGTTCATCAAGGGCGATCAGACAAGCGAAAGGCACCTTTATCTCAATAATGCAGGCTCTGTTAGTGCCAAAAAGAGAAAGCGTACGAAGAGAGTGGTGGTGATAACTATGCACAGTCTTCTCCCTCCCAAGTTCGTTAGAAATTACGTTGCCCAGTCCACCGGCAGCGCAAAGCAATTTGGCCTCAAGGCCATCGACGCATTCGTTCATTGGCTTGACGAAAGAGAAGATGAGAAGTTCAGCAGGGAGATCAGTGCCATTTGCCTCGAGGGTCAAGGGACCATCACAGAACGCGTTCGAGAATCGTTTCGTCTCTTGCGCAATTGGAGGCACGAGATCAACTCAGCTGACATGATCTTCTTTGTGAGCAGCTCCATTGCTACTCCAGCTGCCATCACCTTATTCAGCGCCATGCATCAGAGCGAAGAGTTCCATTTGCACAAAAAGAAGCTCGGCATGCTCTCAATGTCAGGGATACACTGTGGGCCATACCCTGGACTCAATGCTCGAGTGGTGATTAGAGCATACTATCAAGCAGAAAACGAGATCATCAAGGAGCTCTTTGAGTTGCAAAAGACGTCATCAGACATCTCCAAGCAGCTCAGCGCAGACACAAAGTACTTGTGTGAAAATAATGTCAAGATGACGCTTGCAGGGTCGTTGAACGATCAGTTTGTGCCATTGTTCTCATCCATCGATAGCCTTGTGAGCCACCCTAACATCTACAAGTGTATCTATATTGATGAGAATTGTCACGTTCCGCCATTTCTCGTGAAACTTTTCCTGGTGATCTTGACGATGCAAAATGTGGGATACCTGGATCAGAATATGGTTACTGATTTAAGCGAGCGGCTCCAGGGCCCAGTCAACGTGAACAATGGCTCGCATGGGCGCATCTTTGACAATGAAGACGTGTATGAGACAGGCATTAGATTTCTCATGGAGACTACTACGTTGGTGCATTCCCGGGCGCTAAAGTTTGAGAGGCCCGGGGCCGGGTTGAAAAGCAAAGTCGGCCCAGCGCTGGCCCCCAAGGAGAGCAAGGACACAAGCTCCAATGCAACTACACCGGTGTCATCAGCAGCAGCAAACGCGGCAAACGCAGCCATGGCTATAGCCACAGAAGACGTGTGGCACAGTGACAAAAATCTATACCATTTACCGTGGAATGTACGAGGGCTAGTCAATGACTTGCTCGCCATCAGGAACATTGAGAACTTGCAATTGCTAAATGAGTTGGTCGAAGAGTACAAAAGGTGGCAGCCCACCAAGGCGTGGCGAGAGTTGAAGCTTTGTTTTGTAGCGTTTGAGGATCTTTCACTCGACGACTTGATGTTGTAAAGTGAAGGCACAACAACGCCCACAGGGGAAGCTGGAAAATGTCACAAACGTCATTCTGCCGCACTGCTTATCACGGCCGCTAGCCATCCGTGGAGTCAAACACAAAAGGTGCGATTGGGAAGTTTGTACCGCGATGAGATCTGGTCTGCCTAAATGAGGCGGCGCATTACTAGTACTTTTTAGAAGAGAGGATGATTGGCCAATCTTCAATGCGGATGGCTGCAACTAGGGTAATGCGCCGGGTTTATCACATCTTGTTGTTGTTTCTTTGTTCTCATGGAAGAGGCCTCGGCCTCAAGGAACAATCCGTTGTGAAACAAAGAAGGTGTGGCGACAAACAATCAGCTCTTAGATTTCCTGATTTGTTGATAAGATTTTTAGAGAGTTTTGGGCCCGTTGTGTCCAATACGCATCGGCTTCTTACTATGTAAAATTTGTGTTGCTGTTTTAGGTTTCGGGACTTTTCATTCTCGCCGTGCCAAACGCATGGCACCTTTCATGCTCGCATCGACAGGCATGAGGTTGCGACTCACCGATGCGGCGAGAACCACTAAAAAAAAAAAGGAAAAAAAAAAAAAAAGATAAACCGAAGAATACAAGCAACCAAAATCAGAAATGACCAATATGATTGAATCTCTTAGGACTCATCTGTGGGGACTTTTAAAAATGATAGCTTTGCTAAACGAGAACAACCGGGACGGCCGCACCCGAGGCTTCGTTTTCTACAGGCTTGTGCGTTATCACGTTTCCAATCGCACAAGCGAGAACGGCGAAAACGGCGAAAAACAAGGAGGCTGCCGGCAAATATAAAAAAAAAAAAAAAAAAGATCTGCTGTCTACATCTAAAGCAAGCGTCTCGATTGGTCAATTGAATTTAGATGCCTCCAAGGTGTCTCCGTCTCCCCTGGTTTCTTACACCTTCGCCCAGCGGAAGCCAGTTGGTGAGCGCACCGCATGAGCGGCGCAACTTGAGCCCAGGACCCCCATTGATCTTTTTTTTTTTTGACCCTTCCTTGTGCGTCCTGCAGACAATCCCCCTTGTACCCAGCGGCATCCGCCCTGGCGAGCACACTCCCTCTAAACCGCATGCTCAAGGCTCACTTGCACCTTTTGCCGAGCACCTTCAACCACATACTACCACTTTTTTCAAGAGAGAACTCTGGCTCTTGATGGCTGAGGAATCCTCCAACAAGAGAACCCGTGCCTCAGGCGAGGTGCTTGAGTATCTTCTTCGGGAGTTTGACAAGAACCAGAACCCGACGCCAGACCAACGAAAAGAGATCAGTGAACGAACTAACATGAGCGAAAAGGCGGTGAGGATCTGGTTCCAGAACCGCAGAGCCAAGCTTCGTAAGTTCGAGCGAATGGGCAAACCAATCAAGGCCCAGAACGGCGTCTCGAAGAATAATGCCGCTCTGTCGACGTTTTCCACCAACCTGAGCTCGAGCATCCATTCTTCCCGCTCCAATTCGTATTCAAGCATGTCAGCGCTCCACATGCAGAGCATCAGTACCGTGGAAGTGAACGAAAAATACTGTTTTATCGATTGCTCATCGCTATCTGTTGGAAGCTGGCAGCGGATCAAAAGCGGCTCCCACGATGTCAAGCTCCAGCAGCTGTTGGTGAATCTAGCTCCGTTTACGCTTAATGGGGTGATGAAGAATGTCGACTTGATGGTGATTTTATCCCGCAAGAACGAGGAGATCAACTACTTCTTTCTGGCCATCTCCAACAACTCCAGGATTCTCTTCCGAATCTTCTATCCCATTTCGTCTGTTCTTCAGTGCTCATTATTGGACAACAACATCAACAAGGAGAATAACGAGTTGCGTCTCAGTCTTGCTCGGAAACCACGCTTTTCGGTGTTCTTTTTTGATTCCGTCAACTCGAATCTAAATCAATGGTCGATTTGCGACGATTTCTCGGAAGGCCAACAAGTCAGTGGCGCCTACTACGCTCCCGGCGGGACGTCCACTCCCCACGTGCTTGTGGGCCCTAAACATGCTTTGCTTTATCTCAAATCGTTCATCGCTGAGCACAATTTGATACACCATCTGCAATCTGCGCTACAGAATTACAGCAACCCTAGCGACGTATCGCTGCAACATGACCCCGCCATGACTTCGGATTATCAGCTGGCTGCACTTTCTTCAAACCAATATCTGTTAGAGGACAGGTCCGAAGTTCACGGGGACTTGCAAATCAAGCACGAATCCTGGAACTCTTTAGCGCACAACGAAAATGAGCTTACTACTCACGAGACACGGCCGCCATTTGAGGCGCACCCGCTGTTTCAGCACCTTGCCCACCAATCAAACCAGCATGACGATAGCATATTGACCACAACCCCAGACTTCTTCAGCGCCGTGCAATCGCCTGGCTCCAATGTCGTGTCCGCAAGCACAAATAATGATGACGATGGCAGTAGTGGGCTTTTACCTAGCCCGTCCAATCATATGAATACCAATGGAAATGGATCTCGAGGACGGCTTCAGGACGAGAGCGATACGCATGGCTCCAGTGGGAGTGAAGGTCAGCAGAAAACGTCTAAGTATCCACAGCCAAGCAAAATTCTGGAAGTCTATCGGACGCAAAGCCAACATCAGCCGTCTTTCGACGACCACCACCATAATGCACATGGCCACGAAGCTCAAACAGACAATCTATACGACTTTGATATCCTGGCCGGTCATAATGACGATTTCCAACCCAACGACCTTCTTGTGCACAGTCCAGAATTGTCAAATCACGAAACTCCAGGAGCCTCTACCACTGCTGCCAACCCAGTCGACACGTTCATTGATTACAACTCGCATTACTGATTTTCACCAATTTTCTGGAGCAAAGCTCACATTTACTTGCGCAGTCGCTTTCAACATCGACATAGTATTTTAGTTCTTCCGTATACCACAGTAATTTCTATTTAGGTTGGGTGTATGTGTATGATATTAATCTTTTAAAAAGAGTATTTCCTTCTGGCTGCAAATGCGTAGGGTGTGCATACACACATTATATATACATGTTTTCACATCAGGCGTCACTTTTACAACAAATGTTTTCTAGCAAAGTGGCATTTGCAAGATGCTACTCTACACGGCCCGCATTGGAATCCGTGCTACCGAAAAAGAAGACCATGAGTCGCCTTCTTTTCGACCATGACTCTCGGTTGGCATATAAGAAAGTAATGCCGATCTTCACCAACATCTACGACAACCTCGATGCGCCCAATCAGATCAGACTACCTCATTACACGAAAAATGAGGACTTGATGACTCTTCGATCGGTGTTGCGTGATATCAGAGCATTGTCCAGCTCTGTCAACAAAAATCTAGTGGATCTTGAGAATGAGTTGATTGAGCAGGCGGCAGAACTAGGCAACAATGACGCCATCGCCATGTTGGCCTTCGAAGCAATAGGACTGCCAGACACCACAAAAGAAGATTATGAACATGCCAACAAGCTTATAAAGGAGCTCCAGGATGTCAAGCACCCTCTTGTGTTCAAATTAGCTGGCGATTTTGCATTCTCCAAGGGCCACCACGAGCAGGCAGCACAATACTGGAATCAGTTTTTGGAACTTGAGGACGACTCCATCATCTCCAGTCATGTTTACACAAGCTTGGGCATGTACCACTTCAATTATACGGCTCTGCCCAACTTGACAAAATCTAGAGAATACTTTGAAAAGGCAGTCAAGCTTGGTGAGCTCGACACCACCATCGTAAAGGCTCACTTTTACTTAGGTCAACTTTACTCATTGACTGATCCAGTAAGATCACGCTACCATCTCGAAATAAGTGCATCAAAGGGCCTTCAAGAGAGCTTTCCTTCGCTTGGGTTCTTAGAACTCAACGTCTTTGACAATGCCGCTAAAGCCATTGAATGGTTTAAGCTTGGCGTCGAAGGAAACAATGACATCACATGTCTAGTAGGCCAGTTTGATGCTCATATGAAGACCAAAAATTTCAAAAAAGCATCAAGTATACTTGCCAACCTTACTGACCTTAAGCAAAAGTTGGACGCACTTGCTAAGCGACAATTTAAAACAGTTCCTGAAGCATTCAAAACTCATGCTGAAACCAATCATGCATTACTTGCAATCTTCTTCGATACACGCAAAGAAGTGATTCGCAAGCTCACGTCATCATAGAGCAGAGGACCTTTCAACAAAATTAAGCTCAGATGCATACTTCTCCCGTAGAGTCAACGGTTGTGTATTATTCCTCACTGGCTCTCTCACTGGATGCTGAGTTTTCTCTTGGGAGATTTCCATCGAGATGCTCTCATCGGTTTCTTGAAACCAGAAATGATTGCATGTTTGGACAATGTCGAATCGCTCAGATGGATCAACAACGAGAAGGTTACTGATCAAGTCAAGAGCGCTATCGCTTATATCGTCCCAAAAAGGCGAGTAAAATGCATATTTTCCTTGAATAATTTGATCTCTCATATTTGGAGGTCCCAATTCATCGCTGAAAGGCGGAAAGCCACATAGACAGACATAGAGTAATACACCAGCCAGCCAAATGTCCACTTTGGTTGAGTAGTTACAGTTATTGTTTAGCACCTCGGGAGCCACATATGCTGGGGTTCCGCAAAGGGTATTGGTGAACTTGAGTTCACCGATGAACTTAGCCAAGCCAAAATCTGCGATCTTTACGCGTACATCGTACTCATGGTCGTCCCAAGGTCCCGTTGCCTTTCGACTTTCTGAGGACTTGGGAGTTATATCTAAAAGAATGTTCTCCGGCTTAATGTCTCTGTGAATGATGTTACGCTCATGTAAATAATGCAACCCTGATAAGAGCTGCTTAAAGATCGCCCTTGTTTCGTTCTGTCGAAGCTTTTGTTTATCTATAATTCTCTGAAAGAGCTCACCGTTGTTGACCTTCTCAAGCACCAAGTATGTAGTTGAGGAGAAGGCATTTATGGGCTCCACGTAATGCGAAATGAACCTCACAATGTTCGGATGGTTGATCGCTAAAAGAAGAGCCATTTCCTGTTTGAGTTTTGCTTCTTCCTCTGAGCTTCCTTTACTCGAAGTCTTACTAGGATGAAAGATCTTCACTGCCACAATGTCGCCCGTAGTTCTGTCTCTCGCTTCTTTGACAACAGCGTAATGTCCACTTCCTAGCTGATTCAATAGAATGTAATCGTCAAAAAATGATCTCTGTACCATGTTCTCCTGCTCATCGCTGACGTATCTGAAAATATAAGATCCACTTTTCGCAAACGAAATCTTGTCACCGCTGCGGAGAAGCGTTGTGGTTCCCTTGCCCAACACTTCGTTGTTCACCGCCGTGCCATTTGAGCTCATATCCGTGAGCAAAAGGTACTCCTTTTTGTTGTTGCTGGAAAGGGAAAACTGACAATGCTTTGATGAAACGTCAGCGCCACCAAGTCGGATGTCACAGGCACTGCTTCTTCCGACAACAACACCAGCAGGCTTTCTGGGTACCATGATATGCGGTTGGCGGTCCATGATACTGTAGAGTTTGGCGATGTTCTCGTACTTGTGCACGGGCCTTTTCACGAGATCCTCATCCTGAGAAAGTTGCTACAATTAGTAGGAGCTTCAAGGGCAATTGATATGGGCTAACATACGCGTTTCCGATTGAGGGACATGCTAGTAATGAAAATAATAGTGTCCCGCGTTGTTTATAGTTAGATCAAGACGTATCTGCTTATATGCAAGGATATGAGAAAAGGACCTCTTGGCTGCGAAAAACCACCAGCACCAAACTTAAATAATTCGAAAGAGCAAGTCGTTCACTTCACGATCAGTGAGACAGTCGAGCTTTGTCGAGAATCTCTCTCGGATTTGCAGAGGTTCCACGGCATTGTTTCTTAGAGATTTGGCCGTGGCCGCATCGAGGGAGCTCAACATCTCCAATGATTGGAGAACTTTCTTGTAGTTTCTGTTATTCACGTTGGTGAATAGCGTGTGGTCGTCATTGAGCATGAGCGGCACAGATAAGTGACTGACTAAGCAGTCAAAGTCGGTTTTGAGCTGCTCGACGCCGTTGGAATTGAACTGGTTGTTGGTGACAACATACTCATGAAAGATAGAGGCAAAACAGTCACACACTTTGCTAGTTACAAGAAAGTAGTCTGTCTCTGGAAGTGCACGTTTGAGAAAGGACATGTATGCTGGTACGATGGTGATGAAGTTTGAAAGCTGTGTCGATGGCTGATTTTTGGGTGACTCGTCGTCAATAACCCAAACGGCCGAGTTGACAAACATTTTGAGGGCCCCACGGATCTCTTTTCTGAAAAACTCATCGTACTTGGAGAACACTTTCTTAAGCATAGCAGTATATTGCTCAATAGCGGAGCTAAAAATCGAATCATCAGAAACTTTTGAGGTTGAAATATTTTTGTAGAAGTTCCATAGTTGAACGAACAAAAGCTCTACGCTCCACTGTTCCATGTGCTGGATCATGAACTTCAATGAGCAGTATAGCCCTGTGAGCATTTCCAAACCTTTCAACCCATTGTTAACTACAACGGGGGTGGTCGATGTACTGCTAGACTTCGCTGAAGCTGGAAGGAAGTTGGAAATCAATTTAGAGCTGAGTGACTCGTTAAAAACCTTGAATGCATTTTCTGTCGCCTTCAAATACTCATCAAGAAAAGTAAGTTGAATGTTCGACACGTATTTGAGCTGATACTTGACAATACTGAGGGTCTTGAAGTGGGTCGTTAGATTGTCAAAGAGTTTCACCAAAGCATATGCCGAGAAACTTGGCTTTAGCACAATATGGGGATTGGCAGAGGAGGCGTCGTATTCGTAGTCAATCTCAAATGCATCCTCGCGACCAATAATGTCGTTTTCGAAGCGCCTTTTGGCGAGCTGAAGCTCCAAATTGAGCCAGTTGGTCACGACAGGACTATCACTGTTTCCAGAGCCCATAAAAATGTCACCTGTGAGCCCCATCCACTTTTTATCTGGTGGCGTCTCAAAGCTCTCGATGTGAGGATTATACTTGTAGCCCACACGGAGTCTCTGATCAAAAGAAGACATCTCAAAGATCAAGTGCGAGAGAAGCCTGCCATACTTCTCGAGCATATCTAGGTCGTCTTCCTCGTTTGCTTTCTCAATATGTGAATTTAGGGTCTTGGCCATCCCATTGATTTTCTCTCTCACTGGCACAAGCGCTGCTGTGATCACCTCGAAGACGCCAATACGGCCATGCTTTACAAAACTGTCGCCAATTAGGAGCTCAATTGAGGAAAGATAGTCGGCAAAAAACTTCTCCACATAGTTCAATGCCCATTCAGGACGCGATATCCGATTCGTCTCAGAAACTTGGCCAAAATGGTAGTTGAAGCGCACGACAAACGGGCTCACAAGGCTCTCTAGCGCCCACCACACATTTGGGTAATGCGGGGTCCCAGAGATTGCCTGAAGGTCCACAAGGTCAGCCAAAAGTCTTGAAATGGCCTTCATTTTCAGTGCTGGCACCGAAATGGTCTCCTTGGGCGAGAGCCACCTGATCTCTTGCAACTGAGAGTCAAGCTGGGGTAACAACGACCTCTTTCTCCGAAGAATCACTTCTTCAAGCTTAGCGTCAAGAACCTCTTTGGTGTCAAAGTGGTCAATTGTGCTTGTTTTTTCTGCGCATTGCCTCAATCTTTCTAAACTCAAGTTGTCTCCCCCATCGAGCTCTGTCTCGATTTGTGCACCCAAAACCAACGCTTCCTGGACTAATTCGAGGTGTTGTTTTTCCTCTTCAAGCTTGCTTAGTTGCAATTTTGTCAGTTCAGTTCCATGCTCTCTGATCAACTCCGCTGCCTCCACCAAATTTCCTTCCTTAATTTGCAGTAGCAAGCTGGCCACTGAATCAGGCACTGGCGCTTCGTTCCCCAAGCTTCGTTCCTTCGCCGCAGCGTCGATACAAGCCAATTTGTCTTTAAGCTTTGTGATGTGATCGTCCACGTCATTTAAGTCTCCAAGAGACGTAAAGTGGGTGTTCACGTATTCCATGGGGAGGAAGGTGTTGCAGAAGTGTTGATAGTGTGAAGGCCAAGGAGTGTACAAAGCGAGTGAATGAAAGCAAGACGCTTTTCATTGGATTCAAATTGAAGGATGTTTGAGGACGATAAATTTTATTTGACGTTGCAATGCTTCATTAGTGAGTGGATTTAGGAGTAAACAACGAATAGTGAATATTGTGCTTGGGTTGACTAAAGGTTCTTCATCATATGTGGCTGCGAAAAATGGCTGCAAGCTGTTAGTGAAAAGGACCCCAACAGAATAGCTGAACAGTGAATAAGGAGAATAAGATTTGGATAGCAATTTCTTCTGCTGGTACAGAAATCTCCTTTTTTTATAGTAAATATCTTTTGTAAGGCACCCAGATGTTGTAGTGACCTGGCATTAATGCCTTCAACTGAAAGGATGAGGTTTATTCAGTTTTGAGCCAAATCTTCCTAGGACGGACGTTTTCCAAACAGGCGGAGCACTCTTATACCGCTTACGCATGTCATCAATTCAATTGACAGACTGAAACTCCATTGAGTCACTTCCAGGTAAAAGTACTACTACCTCTTTTAGCGCCAGACACACTGAGGCTTCCACATACAGAAAAGTAGTATCTTTAGCAAAAAAACGAAATATCGCACATTAGAAATCAAGGAGCAAAAGTAGAATCTTCGAGAACACAATTGGCCAAAATCATTTGATCCAATTCTCTCTGTTAAAAGACTTCTTTCTTTTCTCCTTTATCATCTTTCTACTCTTCCTCGCTGTATGGTCCTATCTAGCCACCTCAAATGCATTCACAGTCGCCTGATCTCTATGAGAGATAGTCTTAACTTCCACAACATTAAGAATTAATAATTACTTCTTCCCATGAATTGCAGTACCATGTGTCGTTTCTGTCTTAGAAGCCATCCTAATGGCATTTCGCAGCCATTTCTATCTCTCCAACTTCTTCGCTCCCATACTCCTAAAAAGCTCAAGACATGATAGATCGAGTTGCAAACTTATTTATGATGAATCGTAGCGTAAAATGCCCCTCTTACTTCACTTTTTAGTCAATTCCTTCAATTTTTCGGGTTCTTCATCATCCTCCCGGTCGTGCACCTCCCAACACCACTTGACATCTCAATTTCTTCACGTACTACTACATCAATTCACGAACAATGCAAGCTCCAGTGGTATACTTGAACGCTAATACCGAGAGACAGTCGGGCCGCCAGGCGCAGGTGCTGAACATCACAGCAGCAAAGGCTGTGGCAGATATCATCAGAACATGTCTCGGGCCAAAGGCGATGCTCAAGATGTTGTTGGACCCAATGGGAGGAATCGTGCTTACCAACGATGGGCACGCTATTTTGCGTGAGATCGACGTGTCTCATCCAGCAGCAAAGTCTATGATTGAGCTAAGTAGGACACAGGACGAAGAGGTGGGAGATGGAACCACCACAGTGATCATCTTGGCTGGTGAGATCTTGGCCCAGACGTTTCCTTACATTGAGAAGAACTTGCACCCGGTGGTGATTATTCAGGCTTTGAAGCAGGCATTGAGTGATGCTTTGGAGATCATCCACTCTGTCTCCGTGCCTGTGGACACAGAAAACGACGAGGCCATGATAAAATTGATCAAGGCTTCCATTGGCACGAAATACGTGCACAAGTGGTCGGAGAAGATGTGCCAGTTGGCGTTGCAGGCAGTGAGAACAGTCAAAGTTGAGCAGGGGGACTACAAAGAGATCGACACTAAAAGGTACGTTCGTGTCGAGAAGATCCCAGGTGGTGAAGTCACAGACAGTGAGGTGTTGGATGGCATCTTGTTGAATAAAGACGTCACCCACCCTAAAATGAAGAGACACATCGAGAACCCTCGTGTTATACTTTTGGACTGCCCATTAGAGTATAAGAAGGGAGAGTCGCAGACCAACATCGAAATCACAAAAGAAGAGGACTGGAACAGGATCTTGCAGATCGAGGAGGAACAAGTCAAGTTGCTCTGTGACCAGCTCTTGGAATTCAAGCCAGACGTTGTCATCACAGAAAAGGGCGTTTCCGATTTGGCCCAGCACTACTTGTTGAAAGGTGGTGTGACCGCATTGAGAAGAGTCAAGAAGTCAGATAACAACAGAATCGCCCGTGCAACTGGTGCCACTATTGTGAACCGTGTCGAAGACTTAAAGGAATCTGACGTTGGTGTCAAGTGTGGCCTTTTCAAGGTCGAGCTCATCGGTGACGAATATTACACCTACTTGATCAAATGTAAAGACCCACGCTCGTGCTCTGTGTTGTTGAGAGGCGCATCAAAGGATATCTTAAACGAGATCGACAGAAACCTCGAGGACGCCATGGCTGTGGCGCGTAATGTCATGTTCGAGGCTTCCTTGTCGCCAGGAGGAGGTGCTACTGAAATGGCAGTAAGTGTGAAACTTGCAGAGAAAGCCAAGTCCATCGAAGGTGTTGCTCAGTGGCCGTACCAGGCTGTTGCTGATGCCTTTGAGATTATACCCAGAACATTGGTGCAGAACTGCGGTGGTAACCCTATCCGTGTGTTGTCACAATTGAGAGCCAAACATGCCGAGGGCCAGCACACGTTTGGCATTGATGGAGAGAACGGCAAAGTTGTTGATATGAACGAGTACGGTATTTGGGAGCCTGAGGTGATCAAGCAGCAATCGATTAAGACCGCTGTGGAGAGTGCTTGTCTTTTGTTGAGAGTGGATGATATTGTCAGCGGCGTTCGTCAGCAGCTGCAGTAGGTTCAGTGTATATATTGATAGACGGCGAAGGGAAATGGTGTAAGAACAAGAGGTGCAGTGAGTTCTTCTACGAAGCAAGAAAAAATTAACGATAATCGAACAATCGATTCTGATCAAGTCATATACGTTCAGATAGTCCTCTCATCTATGAATAATAGTCCGAGCTATTCTTAGATGTGGTTTAGCCGCCAAATGTATTGCACCTCGTGCATAGTTTAGTCAATTGGCCTGATTTCGATTTGACTGTATCAAGTTTGCACTAGTTTTTCTAGAAGGAAGCTATAAGTTTGTGAGGATTGTAAGTATCCATTCATGCCTCCGTGAGGTTAGTGCGTGCTTATCTAAAAATTCCAAGCCTGTCCAAATCTAGCCATTTACACAAGCTCAAGAACTCGCTTCACATACAAATACAAATTAAGTGAAGATCATCAGATCAAATCTCTAGTCGGCATTTCCTCTTAATCCAGCTCTCACGACTGAGACCTCTTCATCTCCCTCGTCGCCTTTCTTTCAACAGCTTTTCGCAGCCATTCCCAGAACATCCACAAAATGATTCCACCCTACGTCACCTCCACATTCTATAAATACACCAAAAGCAACACAGCAACAATTTCCAAAGCATCGCTACCTATTCAAATCATTCAATTCCTCAATCGAGCAACCTGATATTCCCAGACCTTCTGTGTCAAAATTTCCCCAAAAACACTTACCCAAACGGGCCAAATGCAAAACAAGCAAAAGTGTTCTTCGCGGCAGCTACCTCGCAGGCCACCTGCTTGCACGTATTGACAATCCCCCCAGAATTGGCAATGACACAGAGGTTGCGAGCGAAAAGAAGAAAAAATGGCGCCGAAACCACCCCTGTTTCGGAAGTGGATTTGCAATTCCATCAGCGATTTCCCAGTGGAACTTTGCGATCTGTAGCTGCTGCCTCATTGCCCTTTCTGTAGGCCCTACCGCGCTCTGCCTGGTGCCTCTACTCTCTCTCACTGATCCAGCCGTGCAAATCGTTGAACCACCCTTCTTCCTAGGCAGGTGCACTTCATTCATTCCCAGACTCATTTCATTCGTTCTTTTACTACCCGAAACCTTTTCCCCTTGCATAATACCTACTTCATCTCCTTCGCTTCAATCCCTATAAGATGGACCCTCAGGTGCCCTTTTTGGCCAAGGCCAAGGTCTCCTGGTCAGGGGAAGAAGAAGGCGACTTGGGCTTCCTAGAGAACGAAATCATCAAGGTGTTCCACATTGTCGACGAGCTGTGGTGGCAGGGGCTGCTTTCACGAAACGGCAACGAGGGCATCTTCCCAAAAGAGTTTGTCAATATCGTGGTGGACTCCAGATCCAACAGTCAGGTACCTACCCCCACAAAAACGGGCCAGCAGAGATCAAGGGCTTCTAGGGAAACTACACCGGTGCCTATGCTGAAGCTGCCCTATGTCAATTCCACTTCACTGAAGTTATACCAGGGAAAACGAGCCTCGCAGTCGTTCTCTCCTATGACGACTCCTACTAAGGCCAAGGCAACGCCTACGAAGAGTTCTCCTGGCGCAAGCTACGCCTATAAGATGTCGCCAGCATCGAAACTGGCTCCACAGCTTTACGCTGACCACTCGTTTGACCAGAAAAGACTGCCTAATCCCAAGCTCTACTCGCAGTATGTGATGAACTCTGGCATCTCAAGAGACAGCACTGATTATAAAAGACATAGCATGGTGGATTTGAAACATACCAACGATCTTAGAAACGCCGTTCCCGTGGATGACTACACCGAGGACGACGACTTGCTCGAGCTGATCTCTTATAAAAAGCAGCAGCTTGAGAAGGAATTGATGAACTTGAAGCGGTTAGAGCGGAGCCACGTCCAACAAAAACAGCGCCAGAGCCTCCTGGTCGAATCTTCTTTTGTCAGTGAAGACCTCTTATCTTCGAGACGCAATTATAACTCAAAGGATGACCTTGGAGCAAAACTAGCACTCGTTGATGAGCCTGAGCTCGTTGATGACGAGGAAGACGACGTTTCAGCGCCTCCTCCGCCTCCTCCCCCAAAGCATAAGGCTCTGGTCTCCATTCCTTTCGCTCCTGAAGACTTTAGAGCCTCTGGTGCCTCCAATTTACAGGCAGACCAGTCATGGAGACAGCTGCAGAACGAGCAACTCAAACTCTCCTTAAAATCTTTGCAAAGTGATGTTCTCAATCTCTCGGAATTGAGTGCTACATCTGCTGGCTCATTCATGAGACACAAGTACGAGAGAGAGATGAATGATAATGAAAACCGTATGAGCCGCTTGAGCATCACTGAAGACCCCGCTGAGACTCCATCTGATGTCATGAACTCTGTTTTTAAAGATAAAAAGTCCAAGCATCCGAAGATCTTTAAGATGCTTATGAAAAAGAAACCCGAGCAGAATTTAATGGAGCAAAGACTCGAACAGAGCCAGCCCGATGATTGGCAGAGTTTCAAGGTTGACTTGAACAGAATGAACACGTTGACTTCACAAGACAAACAATTACGCACCAAAAGAGCTGTACGTAAAGAGCCAAATTTTATTGCAAGGCCGTTGGACTTTGTCACTGACATCAATGAAAGTGAGACGTTTGGGCCAGACCAGCACTTACCTCCTCAAAAAAACATGAAGGTAAATATGCGAAAGGTGGCTGACTTTTCAGAAAGATACTCTTATAGCTTCGACTTCAACGATTTGATCTCAGACATCAGTGTCAAATTTGGCACTTGGAGACCCAACGAGATAAGAGCGGTGTTATTGCACTTGTGCAAATTTAGAATCATCGAAGAAAGCGAGCGGATTCTGCAAGCAAAACCCAAGTTGAGCGAAGTCATGGCCAAGGGCGAGGCAACAATTTTCCAACTTAATTATCTTTTCAAAAAGCTTCTTGAGGCATTGCGTATTCCATCCGAGGTAGTACTTGGATTCTGGAAAAAGCCCAACGAATTTTATCATAACGAACAATACGTCGTCAATCACTGCTGGCTCTCTGTGATGGTTGAGACAGACATCTACGGCAATGGATCTTTCCGCATCATTGACCTCATGTGTTTCAAGAATGGCTCTATCTGCAATAAAGAAGGTTTCAACGAGTTCTATTTCTTGGCCGAACCTTTAGACTTGGTGTCCACTCACATTCCGTCTGTGATCGAGTTACAACATGTTTGTCCACCAGTGGATCTTAATATTGCATACCACTTGCCACGAATGTATTCTGGCTGGTCCAAAAACAGTCTTGTTTTCAAAAACTTCAACAACGCATTGACTCGTATTCGAGACTTGGAGTTTTTTGAGGCAGACATTCTCATCCCCACAAATGTGGAACTTTTTACTCTAATCAAAACATCTAGAGCAACCTCCAACGACTACACTTTGTGCCAGATCTACTGGAGTGGCGGTAAGAGAATCGCCAAGGTGAAAGCAGTTCTCCCAGATAAAGAGGAAGTTGGAGTGTTGCAGATATTTGCTGGAGCCAAGGGACTACAGACTCACTTCGATAACATCCACGAGTTGGCGTGCGTTATCCCACTCTACCATTCAGGCTCGCAGAAGCCATGCAAGCTCGTTCCTCGCTTCCCAACGAACCAGGCACAAAATAATGATCTTTACATCAAGCATCCTCAGCTTCACAATATCCGCGTGGGCCATGCGTACAACTTCGAGATAGAAGTGCATCCGTCCATGGGGCTCAACTCGGGTCTGGGTATCATGAATCAAGACTTCAAGCTCGTGATTGAGTCGCCACTGGGCAAGTACACACGGCTAGTGCATGACGAGCCCCACAAGCCATATGGCACGTTCCGTACAAATATGAACTGTCAAGAGAACGGTACCTACCGAGCGTTGGTGATTGGTGACAGCGGCAACAGCTGGTATGTGTTTGCCCAATGGGAATGCGCTGGGCTGCATTAATAGCATTTAATTTCATAAACACTCAATACATTAACCCAATAGATTAACAGGGTCAAAATGAAAGACTGAACCAAATTGATATCGAGTGATTCTTTGTATGTTTTGTCACATTTGCAGATAAGTTCACTTCGTTAAGTCGGGAGTCATAGCCATGGGAAAAGTGTCGAAGAAAGAAACGAAGGAACCAGCGAGAGTATCAAAATCTACCCCATGTTTAGCTTTGAAAATTGTAGCCAACAAAAGACAGATTTAAGCAAATTATGGCAAGGCAGTAACCAAACTTTGCTTGGAGGGGATCCATATCAGCAACCCAACTGAGCTCAAGAATAGGCAACTCCTGGGCCATATTAGGTAAGATCAATAAGGTGTCAAAGGTGTTAAGCGAAAAATGTTGGCTCCACGAGATTCCACTGTATACATCCTGACTTTCGAGAATCCATTGTACGAATCAACCACCTACTGTTCAAGATTTTGCAGCCACTACTTTTCGCAGCCATTGCACTGTTCCCATGGCAGCATCGATGAGCATTACACCGAGATACAATTACAGAAGCCACAGCAACCAGGCACCTCGTTCAGTATCAAGTTAAAAATGAAGTACAAGAAGAGAATAGGAAAAAAAATAAACTCTAAAAAAAAAAAAGTATAAAAAAAATTAACTGTAATTCCATTTTGCTTCTCTCCTCCTCTGCCTGGTTAGCCTGGGTGTTCCCCAGACTTCGCGAAGTACAATATCTATAGTCAACTACGAGCACCAAGCAGTCTTCACCTTCTACATGTCGACAACAACTACACGAACAAAGACAAAGCGTGAGCTGGTAAGAAAGTACTCGAAGGACAAAAAGGTTGGTGAAGGTACTTATGCGGTGGTTTACGTGGGGAAGTCCGTGGACACGGGACGGGAAATAGCCATCAAGGAGATCAAGACAGGCCTTTTTAAAGACGGTCTCGACATGCTGGCGCTTCGAGAAGTAAAGTATTTGCAAGAGGTTCGTCACAAGAACGTCATCGAGCTTATAGACGTCTTTATGTCGCTGGACAAGAACTTGAACTTGGTGCTTGAATTCTTGCCGTGTGATTTGGAAGTGCTCATCAAGGACCACAGTGTGGTGTTCAAGTCGTCGGATATCAAGCTGTGGCTTCTTATGACGCTAAGGGGAGTTCACCATTGTCATCGAAACTTCATCTTGCATCGAGACTTGAAACCCAATAACCTTTTGTTGGCGCCCGATGGGCAATTGAAGATTGCAGATTTTGGGTTGGCTAGGGCGTTTGGCAACCCAAACGAAGATCTCACGTCAAACGTGGTCACAAGGTGGTATAGAGCACCAGAGCTCTTGTTTGGCGCCAAACATTACACTGGTGCTGTGGACGTGTGGTCGGTAGGCATAATCTTTGCTGAACTCATGCTCAGGACGCCGTATCTTCCAGGAAAGGACGATACAGACCAGCTAGATGTCACCTTCAAGGCCTTGGGCACCCCCACAGAACAAACGTGGCCTAACGTGTCCAGCTTGCCCCTCTATAACGCCTTGAGGGTGTATCCTCCTCCCTCGAGACAGGAGCTACGGAATAGATTCAGTGCTGCTACTGAAAAAGCCCTAGATTTGATGATCTCCATGACCCAGCTAGACCCTGCCAGACGTTGTACGCTGACACAGGCTCTCATGCATGAATACTTCACAGAAATTCCAATGGCTACAGACCCTGAAGATCTTCCAACTAAGGGCGGGAAGGCGGCATCTGGTGAGAAGAAGCGCCGTTTGAACTGATATCTATAATGAGTAATTGTCTATGGATGGTATAGGCTCGCTACGTGCTCCGCGATTGCCCATGATGAGGTGAGGCCGGGACTTTCTATACCTATAAGGTTCACAAACCCTTTGAACCCATCCTCCTTGATGTAGTAATCCGCAAACCTTTGACGGTTTTCCTCCTGCGACAAGAGCTTTGGCCGTACGCCTGAGTACGATGGCTGCAACTGATCTGGAGTTATGCTCGGAAAGTAGGTTGCGATGGATTTGGCGGCTTCTTCGATTCTGTTCGCAGAAACGTCGTAATTTAACTCCAGAGCGCTGTTGCAGTCAACCCATTCCAAGTCCGGTCCAAAGCGCAACTGCCCGCCCAAGTCGAATGTCAAGTGAGTGCCCAAACTCGACGCATTGGGATTGGGACATGGGTAAATGAGCTTGGAAGTGATTTTACTTGTGGGAAGTGGAGTTTCTGGTGCGTAAGCGTAGTAGCTTCCCTTGGCGAAGTAGCTCTTGAAGTGACGTTCTTTTGGTAGCACCATGTTGGCGACTTCTTGTGCAAAAAGGCCTGCTGAGTTCACAATGTTATCGGAAGTGATTTCAAATTGCTCCCCGGAGCCCTGCTCCGTGCAAGCTATTCTGTACTGAGGTATTGATGCTTCGTATTCGACATCGTCCACCTTTGTGTTGATGGCTACTGTTCCGTCATTGTTTTCAAACTCTGCCTGGAAGAACAAGGTCAAATCGTGAGCCAGGATGATTCCAGTAGTTGGAGACTCAAGGGCACCTGCCTCGGCCCTTATCAATGGAAATTGCCTTTTAGCTTGATTGGCAGAGACAAGCGATACTGGAACGCCCAAACTATCAGCGTTCTTTTGAAGCCCTTCGATGTACTGTTGTTCCTTCTCGTTCTGAGCCACAACCCACTTCCCACACTGTTTATATGGCACAAGTGCAGCATCGAGCTTATCATAAATTAAGTTTTTTCCTCGGATACAAAACTTTGCCTTGAGTGAGTCTTTCGGGTAATACAATCCAGCGTGAATAACTTCTGAGTTTCGACTGGTCGTCTCCATGCCTAGCATCTCGTGTTGCTCGAGGAGCGTAACATTATTCCCCGGTACTTTCTGGAGTTCGGCGGCGATTGCCGTACCTACAACACCTCCTCCAATGACAACATGTGAGAAGTCTGCCAATTGTCTGTTGGTAAGGCTGAACTGACGCTTGACAGTTCGTTGCAACATGTGTCAAATTTTCGGCTTGAAATCTTCATCTGGGGTAATCAAGCACCCGTGCACCATGGCATCGGGAGGCCTCATATACGTCATCTTACATCGAAGTGAAATCACAACAAATCTTGGTTCATAGTCATTAAGATATTACAGCAGCACTTTGCCAAAGAAAGGCTGAAGAATGAGCATGCAAACTTTTATGTGCTATCATTGTCACTGAAGGTGCAAATTTGCGGGAGTTCGTGAAGTTCCGTTGGCTGCAAATGAGCCATTTACAACCACGTCAGATTATGGCAATTTCTGTAGCAGTTCACCAAGTGGGAACTCTATCTGTCCTCCTAATGCAGTTTGTTTTTCGATGGTTGGTTTTGACGTCATCATCCGTACGACGGTAATCTTCTTATATTTAACTTACATCCGCGAAATACATGTTTTTGTGGAAACCTGTTTTTTGTAAATCTGGATGTAATTATGGATATCTTCAAAGATGTTTTCTTAACCATTGGGGAAATCGAAAACACATCATCCCCTGGGGAATGGTAAGTTAGTAGAGTCGTCTCCAGCTTTCGATGAGTCTTTTTTTTTAAACAAATTTTTTTTTCTCTTCACGAACTGAGAAACCGCGGGAATTTTTCGGGCCAAAAGTATACTGTGCTTGCTGGAGCTTTTCTCATTTTGGACGACTCATTTGCAGCCAAGTACACTAGATGCATCGAAGGCTTCAAGTAGCTCGCTTAATCGCACAGAACAAATCACACTATCGCTGTGCAGGCCCTGCTTTCCTTTCTTTCCAAGCTAAGGTTTGGACGAAATATGATATTATGGTAAAAGCTTGAATTGGGTGAATTATTGATTGCTTCACCATATCATAGAATTGACCTCTTCTTTATTTCCTGAAACAGTGAGCTATCGTTTACTTGTACTCGCTTCGTGATTCTTGCGAAAAGTTAACAAGAAAGTCCAAAAACACATATGCCCTCTTGACTTGATTTCTTTTTATTTTGAAAAAACATATTCGAATCAAAGTAAATAAAACTATATTGTGAAACTGCTTCAAAAGTTAACGTGAGCCTGAGATTTAGCTTAGTTGCTTGATGGGTCAACCTTGAGGCGAATACTGAATTCTCAAAAGCATACTCTAGTTTCTTAAATACTCGGAGAAAACCTCGACAGTATCGAAGCAAACCACACCAAATACTTTTAGGACTCTTTCGGCTATTCTTTTTATAGACAATACTCTGATTGAAATGAATAAAAGAATATCAGTATAGTAAACAGACCTTCAGTCAGCTTCTTTCATTTGAGAATGGTACCCTACAGAGGTGTAAAAGTCTCTAGTTTTCTACACCCTGAATACACTAGTCTAACCACAACAGAACCTACGGTGTATCAATAAGTCCTACAGAAAATAGAGTACATCTACATGCATGTTTATAATTTTTCCGACAGATTTCTGTTTAAAGTGAACAAAACCATGCCATAACTACAACAGGCCTATAAGCAGTTTCCAGCAGACTAATCGCACAATCAATAGCATGTCTTATTTGCCATACTAAAATTACAATAGCTAAAAACCTTCACACAAAGTTTTCTAAAAATCTCTCGTAGGTAACTCCTGCTTCTGATCATGAGGGAGTCGTCGAAGTTTTACCGATGGAGAGAATGGGTATTTCACAAGCCGGTAGGTACCAAACCTAAGAAGATCAATAACTTAATGCTGCTGGTGAATACAATTACTGATTGGCATACGCTTGCAGTCCATAGGGGCCATTTCAGAACACAAGGTTTACGAGCACCAATTGAGCTAAAAATTTCCCAGATTATACTAAAAGCCATCAGATGTGTAAAGCAGTCATTAAAAGACTAAAATTGGCAACACATTTGAAGAAGTGATAATTTAGGTATTCTGCCACATGGGTATTATTTCAACTTAGACTTCACTTCTCACAAGCACTGGTCCTATAGTGTAGTGGTTATCACTTTCGGTTTTGATCCGAACAACTCCGGTTCGAATCCGGATAGGACCTTTTTTTGGCAGATTCTTAACATTTTTTTTCTTTTTGTAATTATGACTATCGAAACAGTTATTGGTCTACCAATCCCTACTGTCCATTTTCTTCATTTCGCTGGCCAGACTTAGCGATGTTTCTTCATCTTTGTCACTCATGCGCCCTTTCGTATCTGTACTGCTGCCGATGGCTGCGAAATGAATGTATGTGACTCTGTCACCAAGTCCAGTTCCCCACACCCAAGAAAAGAAGATCAAGCCAAAAGATTTGCAAAGTTAACTCGATTACACAGTCAACATTCCAACCTATCAGCTTTTTTATTTTTCCAACATACTTCATTTTGGCACCAGCCCTTTCCCACAATCTATTACTGATACCGCACGTGGGCTCACTATAAAGAACCCGCATACTAATAGAGATTCCTATCATCTACTCACTTTTCTCCAGCCACTTTCACCCACCCTCTGAAAGCTTCCCATGAAGTTTGGAGAGCACTTGCGCAAGGCGCTCATCAAAAACTACCTGTTTTACTACATTGACTACGATGACCTCAAACATCAGTTGAAGAAGCACTTGAAGGAGAATGACTATGAGTGGACCGACGAATTCGAGGAGCAGTTTGTCTCTGCGTTGGAGGCAGAGTTGGACAAAGTGTACTCGTTTACAAAAGTGAAAAACACAGAGGTCAACCGCAGAATTGAACAGGCAGAGAAGTACGTTCATGAGGTTGTGGATGCGTTGCAGAGCCAAAACCCCAAGACAAAGAAGCCGCTGGAGCAGGACTTCGAAGACTTGGAAGAGGATCTATCGGATATCATTGCAGATGTGCACGATTTGGCCAAATTCACCAGGCTCAATTACACAGGTTTCCAAAAGATCTTGAAGAAGCATGACAAGACAACGTCGTACAGCTTGAAGCCCATTTTCCAGGTTCGTTTGAACGCCAAGCCGTTTTTCAAGGACAACTACGACAAGCTCATTGTGAAATTGTCGAAGTTGTATGATTTGGTGAGAACAAGAGGTAATCCTGTTAAGGGAGACGCCTCTGCTGGAGGCTCGCAGCAGAACTTCGTGAGACAAACCACAAAGTATTGGGTCCATCCAGACAACATCACCGAGTTGAAGTTGATCATCTTGAAGCACTTGCCCGTGTTGGTGTTCAATGCAGAAAAGGAGTTTGAGCCGGAGGACTCTGCTATCACCTCTATTTACTTCGACAACAAGGACATGGACTTGTACTATGGTCGGTTACGTAAAGATGAAGGTGCCGAAGCCATAAGATTGAGGTGGTACGGTGGCATGAAGAGCGACCAGATCTTCGTCGAAAGAAAGACCCACAGAGAGGACTGGACCGGCGAGAAGTCAGTCAAAGCTCGTTTTGCTTTGAAGGAGAAGAACGTCAATGCTTTCCTTAGAGGTGAGTACACTGCCACCCAAGCATTCGAGAAGATGAGAAACGAAGGCAAAAAGTCTCAAAAAGAGATTGACAACTTGGAGCAGTTGGCCAAGGAAGTCCAGTATTCTATTTTGAAACACAAGTACCGGCCTGTGATGCGCTCCTTTTACAACAGAACCGCTTTCCAGCTTCCTGGCGATGCTCGTGTGCGTATTTCTCTCGATACAGAGTTGTGCATGGTTCGTGAAGACAACTTTGATGGCTACGACAGAACCCACGGTAACTGGAGAAGGATGGATATCGGTGTGGATTGGCCCTTCTCTCAGCTTCCAGAAAGAGACATTTGCAGGTTCCCCTACGCTGTTTTGGAGGTGAAGTTGCAGACCCAGTTGGGCCAGGAGCCTCCTATTTGGGTCAGAGACTTAGTCGCCAGTCACTTGGTGGAAGCTGTGCCAAAATACTCCAAGTTCATCCATGGTGGAGCCACTCTCTTGACTGACAGAGTGAACTTGTTGCCTTTCTGGTGGCCCCAAATGGATGTGGATATTCGTAAGCCCAGAGTGCAACAGGGTTACGGTATTTCCAGACAGCAACAGAGACAAAAATCGTCATCGTCTGGCGGTGAGTTGGACGAAGAGGAAATGTTGCTGGAAGAGATCCACAGATACTCCTCAGTGCATTTCTCCAACGACACGAACCCATTGGAGGAAGACTTGGACGAGTTATCCCCATTGCTTTTGCCCGCTAGCTACTCCGGTAGAAGCAATTCTCCAGTTTCCAATTTCTTCAGAAAGCTTTATGCCAAATTCTTGCATGTCTTCAACGATGATCGTACCTTCACCATCAAACCGGGTACTGACTTTGACATCAACTCGACGTTTGCTTCCAAATTACCCAAGGGCAAGAAGATCTGTGTGCCCATTAGAATCGAGCCAAAGGTTTACTTCGCTGCTGAGAGGACCTTCTTGTCGTGGTTATCTATTGGTATGATTCTTGGTGCTACTGCAACGACCTTGCTTAACTATGGTGACAAGTCGTCGCTAGTGGCTGCTGTTGGCTTTTTCATTACTGCCTTGTTTACCTTGTCGTACTCCATTTACAAGTATGTCGCTAGGACTTTGGCTATCAGAGAGAAGAAGATCACCCAGTACGCCGACAAATTTGGACCAAACATGATCTGTTTATTCATTGCTGCAGCAACATTTTCCACCTTCCTTTTCAAGTTTACTGAAGCCTAATAACATGCTTCGGACGCTGAGACTATAAAATTGTCTTTACCATCAAGAAAAGTTGTATCATTTAAGAGCTCTATTTCGGTCGTAGTTTTCTATCAAATGCAATTCTATGATTCACGAAGTTCTCTCAATCTGTTATCAATGATATCGTCAACATCCTCATCTTCGTCGGATGATTTGTTCCTTTTGAACTTGTTGGCGAACTGCGATAAAACGCCTGGCTTTTTCTTCCTCACACGAGCACCACTTGGTAGGACAACGTAATCACTGTCGTCGTCATCGTTGTAGCGTGGTTCGTAATCACCTGTGTATCCAATACCTTCACCGCTTGGTGGGAGTTCAGACTCAAGGGGGTTGGTCCCGGCACGTTTTCTTTGAGCAGCAGAACCTGGAGTTTCGTCCACGGCAATGTCAGTTTTGAAGCTTTCAGAGAATGATCCAAAGAGTTTGTTCAAGAGTTGCTTGATGCGAATTCTTGTTGTTGAGGGTTCCCTGGGAAGTAACCAGCCCTGCTTTAATTCTTTGAACGATCGTTCTTCGAACATTCTTCTGAGCTCAAGGTCCTTCTCGTATATCTGGAAGAGCTCGACATCGCTTGGTGAAAACATGATCTTCAACAACTTGAGAATGAAGTCGAAGAAAAGCAAGCAGGTGAATAGAATCAACAAAGCCGCCCACCATGAGACGTCTTCTCCAAACTCCATCAAACCATAATCAGCAAAGTAAATGGTTGGCTGATTGCTCCTATGAAGGAACATGATCAACACGTTCCAAAGCCCATAACCACCCACTGAGATAATAAAAGATGCAAATGCCAACCACTGCTTATTACGCTGTTCAAAAAACTGCGATTTGGCATTTATGACGATGACAAGGGTCCAAAAGACCAATGTTCCCAACGGCAATGAGGTATTGTCTCTTGTGGCTGTGAATCCCCATGCAAAATAAGCAATGAAAGAAACCCCCACGCTCTGCAATGTAGCCAACACCATCCACAAAATGAAGATCTTTAGGTTGAATGCTTTATAAAGCCGTCCTGTGCTGTAAAGCTCGGGAACAGCTAAAAGTGTTGAGGGCTCTAAATCTTTGTCAAACATTCCAACACAAAGGACAGGCAAGGACGTGAAAAGGGTGTTGAACATCGACAAAGACCATTTCTCATACATAGATGTACCTGTAAACATTGTGTATCTCTGATAGACACATTGTGTCAAGTAGAATAGAAGCTCTTTATAAAACGTGGTGAGCACAAACTTGGACGTTCTGATATAATTGTAACGACCGTTGACAAGCAATAATTTGAGCAAGAAGCGAAATTGCGCAATTGCATAGTCAGCCGAACGAGCCGCTTGGAGACCTTCTTTACCAGTGATACCAACACCAATGTCGGCACTTTGGATCATGGCAATGTCATTGGCACCATCGCCAATGGCAAGTGTCACGTCCCGTTTGCTCAATGATCGAACTGAATTGATCATACTTGCTTTCTGGGATGGCGAAGCTCTGCAGCAAATCGCAGAGTCAGTTTGAATGCAAAGTTCAATAAAAATGGAAAATAAAGTAGGGTCACTTTCGATGTCACTTAATGTGGCGCCGTCGACGACAACGACAGAATGGGCGATACGACCGGCTTTTATCTCCAGACTAGCAGTGTTGATTCTTTGTGTTAACTTCTCTGTGCCTTCATCACTTGACAAGATAACAACTGTGGAATAATCTTTGATGAGTCTGCAAGAGTAGCCAATATTGATGGCTGTTTCTCTCTTGTCTCCTGTGAGCATCCACATCTTGATCCCTGCACGGCGAATCTTGTCTATGGCCTCACTCACACCGTCTTGCAATTTATCTTCGATAGCCGTAGCACCAAGAAGCTCAAAGCTATGCTCTATCTTAGCACCTACTTCTTGCACTTTCTGAGCACGGTCAGTAAGAGCAATTTTAGCTTCACGGTATTCTTCGGCCCAATCTTCATACTCAGCATTGCTGAGCCACCTGAATGAGTACAACAATGTACGCAAGCCTTCGGTAGAGAATTCGTCAATGTGTTCCAATGTCTTCTCAATCAAGAATTCCTCGTTAACAAGCAACTTGTCTTTTGGTATAAAGGCATGCGAATTTTGGGTGGTATCGGCATCGTTATGCTCATCTAAACTGTAACGTTTGTTTTGTTGCATATGAAGAGACTGCCTAGCTTTTGTAGCAATTTGACTTATATCGCTCTCCTGTCGGGAAACGATGTTATCAATGGATCCAATTCTTTCCGCAGGATCGATGCTCAGACCTCTTAAGGATGAGAGCGACTTCCTGTTTTCCAATTCCGCTGAAACCTTGTTTTGTAATACGATCTCAGCTTCTTGGGTTTTCCTATCAGCAGCCGACAAAAATATCTCTCTTGCTTTTCTTTTGGCAAGGTCAGCGTTTTTCAACAATTCAAGTATGATGTTATCAGCACCCTTGCAAATGACACCAACTCTTCCATCTGGGAACCTGACGACAACGGACATCCTCTTTCTGACTGAATTGAACTCGACAACATCTAGTATCTCATATTGGTCGGTTCTTGGATGTGCATCAAAACCCTGAGGATAAGTTTTTATGGTGATGACACTGTTCTGCTTATCCGCAATTACAAAGCCGAGATCTCTGGCAGCTTCTGCTAGGGCGAGCTCATCAGGCGAAGCCGCTTGGTAGGTGATGCCTGCATCTTCCTCAAGATTGTTGACTTCCTCCTCTTCGCTGTTGTCAGCGAGTGTGTAAGTTGAGCTGTTACCACCTTTATTCGTCTGTCTGGGTTGACATGTATGACAAAGGGCAATACTCAAAAGAAAAAATGTAGCTTTTCTGGAGAAGATTGTCAGCGGATGGCTCTGAATGTACTTCAAGAGATACAATGAACTTGCCAAGTTCTGCTCTTTTTCAGGCTGAGCTGTAGATCTCCAAGTAGTAGTCGAGTTAATAGATTTGACATCCATGCTTTGTCTCACAACAGAAGTTGTACTCTTTCTGCTTTGTACTTGAGCTTTGTTTTGCTGCAGGGGGCGAATTGCATCAACTTTTGCCATATGACGGTAGCCAAAGTCCGAGTCTTCCTTGTCTTGATCCAATTGATCGCTATCATGAATCCAGTTAGCACCACACACGCTGAACTTTCTTAGAAGCATTTCGTTGTCAGTAAGGGTTCCTGTTTTATCTGAGAAAACATAAGAGACCTGACCCAACTCTTCAAGAATTGTTGCTGTCTTCGCATCTGCCGGGGTATTCGATTTGACATCGTACATGTCAATGTCGTACTGCAAAAACAAAAGTTGCATCACTTTAATGATCTCCATTGTCACGTAAAGGGAGAGCGGTATCAATGTGTTATACATGATGATGAATCCCATAAGTGTTGCTGCAACACCAACATCCTGATCGAATAAATACCATGCTTTGTGAAGATCATTTTTAAGGTAAAGACGCTGTGCCATTGTCGACATCGCCGACAAAGTAATGACAACGAAAATCATAAATAATACAATGAAGTTAATGTTGCGCTGAAGTTTTGGCGCTTTTGTTCGAGGATTTTTTAGGTTGTTCATGCGAATCTTTGTTTCTTCACCCGTGAAAACAACAAGTCCTAGTACCGACCTGGTGTTCCGCAAAATGCTACCTCTATAAAGTACATTGTCGAGGCCAAGGGCGTAGTTGGAGCCATTCAGAGAGAAATGACCCTCAAAATTGTACAAGTCTGGATTGGGGTCTTCTGTGGTGACCAAACAGTGGACATTTTTCAAATCGCTTGGTTTATGCGTGAGTTTCAGAAGTTCGGGGTGTGCGAACTTTGATTTGAGGTTTGTCTCACCATCAAGAGCCATGGTTTCGACAAACGCCTCGGTCTCGTCATTATCAACAGACAATAGAAGCACATCAGCAGGGATCCAGTCGTTCTCGTTGATTTGTAGGATATCCCCAACCTTGATATCTTTCCAAGCTGTGGCGTCCAGACGCAAGTTGTAGCGAGTCATGGCTAGCGAATTTGAGAAGATGTTCATGGTTCCATCCACCAAAGACCCATTGGACGAGTTGTGAGAACGATCTTCGGGCCCATTGTTCCCCACGGGAATGGTTTCTGTCATGATGGTATGTATTGAGTGGGTATCAAACTGGGCCAAGTCTGCATCTTCACGCACAACGTGAGCAACTTTTGAATTTTCTTCTTTGTCGTGAGTGTGACGCTTCCAGTCATCAAAGCCTTCACGAGCTATAGAAATGGACATGAAAATCATGAGGGGAATGATGGTGGTGAACTGACCCGTGGTAGACCACGTTGGGATCATCTGCATGATGGCTACCACCATAAAGTAGCAGTTGGCTAGCTTGGAGAACTGAGCACGTAGCTGTTTCGGAAGGAATGTGTAGATGTTATACTTGGAAGACGTGATGGTGTTGGAGATATAGGGCTCGCCCGAGCGCTCATCAATAAAAGAGCGGTGGGTTTTTGAGTAGTACTCGTCGCCAAAGATGGAGTTGGCCTTTTCCTGTCGCATACAGAGCGGGATGATCCTCCCAGCCTCAGTAGCCCCCAACTGGGACCGTCCTAGGAGCCTATTCTTGTACTTGATGAAGGTGCCCTTCCACGAGTTTCGGAACCTCTTCTGCCTGGCAAAGCGGCTCTCTCTATTGTAGCTGCTGCCTCCTTCCACGTCCGAGCTATTAGCGCTCAGAATTGTCGTGAGGCGTGTTGTCAGACGCAGCATCTTCTGGTTATACTGGGGATACTCCCGTTTCGCCAGCTCCTGCGGTCTGTCCACGGTGATCAGCGGGGGCAGAAGGTACTCCGAGTTCGGCTCCGGGTATGTGGTGGAGGCCAAGTGGCCAGCGTCAGGCAGCAGCGACGACGCCAGCCCGCTGGGCAAATTGTCTAACTCGATCTGGGACAGTCGCCTCGAATCCCAGAACGGGTTGATGGATGCCGCCACAGCCTTGTTGAGGAGCTGCGAGCGCAACGAGAGCCCACGCTTGCGGCGTGTGTGAGGCGTGCTATCCTCGGGCATCAGGTTGATGAAGGTGTTAGAGGTGGAAAGTTGATGAAGGTGTTGGTAGATAAAGGCTGTGTGGATGTGCAGGAGCGAGGCGGTGGATCAGAAGAGTAACGACGATGGGGGGACGTTTCGGTAGAGGTGGAGGCAGGGAAGAAAAGCACAAATTCTGAGGATGGCAAGAGACAATACGTCTTGATGTTGTTTGTTTGTTTTTTACATTTATCTGGTTTGTGGGTGATTGTGGATCGTGGGGGGCTGGAGTGGGTAGAGCAGAATTGGGCGCTTTTTCGCAGCCATTTGATGAGAGGCAGAGGGAAGATGTGAGGAAAGTGTTGAGGGCAGGTGAAAAATGACACTGACTTGCTGAGGGAGGTCTTAAAAAAAGAGAATTGCATCAACTGTAATTGGTGATGGTTTTTCGGGGTGAAAATACTAGTGGAGCCTGCCAAGTGGTTTCCATTACCCTGCCTGAGTCATATGATGGACCCTGACATGCACTTATGGGATATGTGCAAGTGACGAGGAGAGACTTATGTACTGGACTTGATTAGTCGAAAGATCAAAATCGGCAGGTTGCAACTGAATATGGAGGTAAGGTGTTAAGGGTGGTCAGGACAGGAAAAAGAGGTAGGTGTGTCACAATTGATGACTGAAGTTGCTCGGAAGGATAACATATGACAGTGGAGTGTAAATGAAAAGACTCAGCTTTGGCGCGTGTTGCGGTCAAAGTATCTACACTCATACTTGATGAACGTAAGTTGAGAGCTAAATCTGTTATGAAATCAACAAAAGCTTCATGAAAACCTTTGAAAATTTCGTTTGCGGTATAGAATATGATCAAGTTTCCATATGCCCTGCCCTAATAGCACACTTTGGAGAATGTCACTTTTCACAATCGTCGATAAAATTTGTAAAGCTTGGAATCAGAAATGAGGGACTCTCAAAGCTCCTTAACACCCGCTTTTGGAGATTCCAAATTGAGTCGTGGTCTTCGATGTCTTCTTTGCAACAGCGTATTTTGCAGCCAATATGCCCATACATCAGCTGCTCTACAACACAGTGTCAACGACCACTGAATTTCCAATTCTGTGTATTAAATCAGGAAATGAATTTCCTTTTCGTTTTTACTTGATAAAATATTACGTCTGCTAGTCTGTTATATCTCAGGGCCAAAATCTTGTGGCAAGTTCACGGTAACAGAGTATAAGGATATCTCCAAAAGCATTTGGGTATTTTACAAGGAGGTTGGTGAAAAGAGTTGAACTTCTTATACGACGTTTCTACCGTCTTCTGTGGGCACTGAAAGGTTGGTGTTTTGCGATAATTCTTCCCTGATTTGCTGATTTTGTATGGAAGTACACTTTAAGGATAATTCATTGTTATCAGTCCGGGAGACGAAGGAGAAGGATAATTCTGTAGTCTGACCATTATTCGAAAGCAAATATGAAATACTGTCAATCGAAAAATCCAGAGATTCTTTTGGATCCATAGAATATGCATATGCTCTGGCACAGATGTAGTTTCTCATTGCACTGGCGTCCCAGGTTTACTTTCTCTGCTTTAATTTTATACATGGTTCAGATGCACCAATTCAAGTGTCACCTCATTTATCATTAACTCATTAATTGTCCGACTAATTCTACACTCATAATCAAATATGACTTGCCTAGGCGCCTAGCGTCGCTCTCACTTTCCCTAGACAGTAGTCCTTGTACTCCTCCACATATCCTTTGTGGTTTAACTCTACCTCGCCCATTAGCTCAGAAACAATCTCCTCGTTTCCTGCAACTAGAACCATCCCGCGTGGCATCTGAGTCAAGTCAGGAAATGGCTCAACAAGCTTCTTCTCAAAGAGTAGTCCCACCAAGTTGTTGGCAGCCTGGCGGCCCATGTAGAGAGCCCACCCTGCTGACTTTATGATGTCTAACTCCACCATGTCACCAATACAGAAGATGTTGTCAACTATGCTCTTGTCTTCTGGGTGATAGAGCTGACAGTACTCATTGACGTAGACGTTATTTTTTGGAGAAACGTACTTCGCGAGGTCTCCAGTCAATATGTTGGTATTGTTTTTGAAGGCGTTACACCAGTATGTGAAGTCCGCCTCGATGATGTCGCCGTTGACTAGCTCAAGGTTATTATTTTCCAACTCACGCTTTACTCTCAATCCAATCATAACCTTTACCCCTGCTCGCTCAAGACTCTCTCTGGTAACATCTTTGAATGCATCTGTGAGTGGTTCAGGAGGAAATCTCTTGTGCGGATGAATCAACATAACTTCCTTGTCAGGGTGTTTTGTCTTTATGTCACCGGCGATTTCAATTCCCACTGCTCCCGCGCCAACCACGGCAATTTTATTAACACTTTTAGCCTGAGCATTGAAATTCGCCATCTCTTTTAAGTAACTCTCGTAATTGTACGCGTCGGGAGATGTAGGCCACGATCTATTTCTTCCGGCTGCAACCACGCAATAGTCAAACGATATTGATGCGGATCCTCCACTCTTGTTGTTCAAAGTGTACTCAGCACTCTTGGTGCTGACGCTGGTGACACTGCCCTGCGCATATGTAACTTCTATCTCCTTGTTGTTGTCGGAATTCACTTTGGCGCCGAGCTCGCGTAAAACGTACTCGTCGTCCGACACCAAATGATCAAAGTACAAATCATGAAGGTCTTGGAGAGGCACAAACTGCGTTTTAGCGAACTCCGGGTCCACAATGGCCCGAGGCACGCCTAGGACATTGAGTAAACCAGCTTTTGGTTCTATGAGGGTGATGGAGATTCTCAGCGAGGGAGGTCTCTGCTGGAAGTGATTTTTCAACGCGACAAGCGCCGAGAGCCCACTGTACGAGCCACCGACAATGAGAATGTTGGTGGAGATCGGCGTTGCCGACTTGGTGAGCGCAGAAAGCGAAGACATCACCAAACCAAGATCAAAACTTTCTTGAGCGAACGGTATTCACAAAACTTGCTTGAAGAAATCGGCGGCTGGACGAATATATATATGCACTTCAGATGCCGCGGGTCTTAGACAGGAAAACCGCCCTATCCAACGTAGATAGCTTGCGTGCTTGGAGAAGGCAGCCGAGTCGGGATTACCAACGGATACTTCAGGACCATTTGGAGATTCTCTCACCGAAAATGCCATGACGGGGTTCGGCGGTTCCTAGGCACGGGTCGGTTCGGATGCGTCTCCAGGATAGATTCCGAAAGATTATTCGAAGCCGTGCATGAATCCGCTTTCGCACAGCTCGTCTCGTAATCTAAAAAATCAGCTGTCCGCCATGGGGACAAATCTGGGGCAATTGTAGGTGATCTTCAACCGTTAAGACAGTTCAATTGAAATTTTCTCTCTATTTTGAAACGTAGGACATCAGGAGGGTCACTATTACAGGCTCGTTTCACAGACCTGATGAAATAGATAACCCAGCCTTCTCCTCAGCTTGCCGCTTGTCCTAGGTAACAATGGGGACGTGTACCCAGAGCAAGCGGAGCTCTGAAAGTACGATGCAATCCTGGAGCTGAATCGCTTGGCTACTACGCCACTATGGGTACCCCTCTGCGATCCCTTATTCACCAAGGGAAACTATTTCTCACTCGGGGCCGATGTCGGATACCTAGTAAAGTCCGGAGTTATGACGGGTCCTATAAGGGAGGTCTACCACGGCTGATCCATGAAGGGAGACGACTTTTCGGACCCAAACGCCGTGGGAGGCGTTCTGGACTCCCGCTCATTTTGCTGATTTGAGATGTGGTTTCCTGAGCCTTGCGGTGGCTGATGAGAGATATGATGTCGTGGATGGAAAGTCTCAGTGACAAAGCCGTCTAGATTCGTGGTTGTGTGATCCTCAAACTTCGTAGTGTCTTCGTCCAGCTGGTATTTGGATGCGTCGTTAAACATGTTCAACACTTCCTTAGCGGTCATGCGTGAGAATTGGGTCAAAGTAGGCGACTTGGGACGAATTGAATGGTTTGTGGAGTCATCTACGTTCAACGGTATTGTCATGGTACAATTGCCCGTATCAATCTCTTTCAGTTTCGACATCTCTTTGTGCTTCACTGGCTTCATCTCAGAGGCCCTTTGGAAGTTTTTTACCTGGCAAAGTACTTCTGTAGGACTGTACTGTTCGCCATGACTAGGGTATAGCAAGTTCATATTGACCATGAGGTTCTCTGTAGGCTTGTTGGGCTGTTGAAGGATTGTATACTTAGAACCATCTGTAGCTGTACAAACATGCCACGAATTTTCGGGGGCAGACTCCGAGTCTTTGAATACTTCGAACTTGGCACCCAGAGAAGACGCAGGTCCTTTCTGCTTAAGGACTTCACCAGCCCACGGCCTTGCAGCAATCACGTTTTCCTTGAGTCTTAGCATAGGCGGTTTATTCGGAGCTTTCTCGGGTTGACCAAATACCGACTCCTTGATACTCACTGGGTCTGAGTCCCTGTGCACTGTAAACTTTGGCCGTTTTGAAGAACTGCTGCTGTTATCACTGGAGCTGCTATGTGGAGCACCACCTCTCTTAATCGAGAGAACGCTTCTCATGTTGCTGGCCCGACTGAGGCTCAAATTCTGCGTGCGCCGTTGGAAATAGCCAAGGCTTCGCTGCAAACGAGCCAACGGCCTGGCCTCCCGTTCTATGCCTATACCGTAAACCTCCATGGCGTCACTCAAGGCGCCCTTCACCTCAAGGTACTTTGCAAACTCCTCATAGTAAAGCGCCAACTCACAGCCAATTCCCTTTTTCGCCAAGTACACAAAGATCTCTCGAGGCAGATCAGAATACTGCGAGTACTCTAGCCACACTTTTAAGTAGCGGGGGTCGTTCTTGTAGTAAGGTGTATCTCTGAAGCATGAAGTGCATCTCTCTAGAAGCGCCAAAAGGCCGCTTTCCGTGTTTCCACCCTGGGGAAACGTATCATGTGTCCAGCTGATGTAGTCTAGATAAGCTTGGAGTGGATCGTCAAGTTCCTCGTGTGCTAAGATCAGCTCGAACTCGTTCTTCTTCTCCACTATCGAGGCCTTAGGAGGGTGCTCCTTCAAAGCCAACGCTAGCTTCGACGCTGGTCTTCCAGAAGGTTTCGGCTGGATATTCTCCTTCTGCTGTTCTAGCACACGAAAGTCCATGTGGCGATTTTTTCTGCTTGTGCAATGCCAGTAAGTAATGTGGTCAGGGCACTGATTCTGTTTGTTTATGTGAGTCGCGCTGAGAGATGCTAGTAGTGGGAGGAGATGAGGAGGATGAAGGTGAAAGATTATGGTTATGGAGAATATTCATGGAGAGAGATTTGAATTGAGAATTTCCAAAGAGGTGTCTTTTCGGTAGAAGTTGTCTTTTTGTCTGTTTTGGAGGGTGAGGTCTGTCTGCTGCCTTGCTCTGAAGAAGGTTCCCTTTTGCAGCCATTATAACTGCTACAGTGTGAAGGAGAAGAGAGGAAAGTGAAAATAAAAAATGACCCCGTCTGGGACACATTGATGGATGGAATAGAAATGTTGATATTGCAAACAATTGTAGGTGATACTCTGATCTCGGACACAAAAGTCCTTCTTGAATGGGTATGAAGCTTGACCCTCTGGGACAAATGAAGCTGAAACTTGATCTTTAGCCTCTCGTAGCTACTAGCATTTTAAATACAATATTTTTTGCATAAAATACTGTTATAAATTTGAATTACCTGGACAATGCTTGATTATAATTTTTAGATCATTGCCTTTTTAGTTGCAGTAAGTAGACATTTTAAGGACGACTGACTGCGAAAGTTGGCAGGTTGGAATTAAAGAAACATGGCAATGAATATATTGGAGTCAGATTTATGGTCACAATATTAAAGGTATATTTCTGCCACAAATGTGTTGGAGACGTAAAGATCATTTGTATAGTACGTGTGCCACGATCTAGGATGGAGCCATCGAGATAGAGTGAGTCCGCACCAATATAAACGACATTGGCAGCGTATATCTAAGTCTAGCAAATAAGTGTGATAATGAGAGATCGAACACAATTACGTAGAGAAAGTCTCTAGCGCTGGGAATCTCAATTGTCTGTCGGTTAGGTCACAATCTCATTTTCATACATTTCAAATCAACCATTGTCCTGAAGTCAATTCAAAGACACCAATTTGAAGCTAAGTCTAACCGTCACATTACCAGGATCCTCGTATTAAATCATTGTTGTGTTTTTCCTTATTTTGTCCCCATCATCTGTGCCTCTTCTTGGACGTCCACCTGTATACGCGCCTAGATCAACACCTAACCTACTCTTTCATCACTCACACCTTACTCCGCCCAAGTTCATTTCTCCAACGCTCCCATCACTGCATGTTGTGGCTCATTCCTTTCCTTTTGGCCCTTGCACTGGCAACTTCCTATAAAGAGGAGCTCACCTTCAGGCCACTTCCTAGAAACACCCTATTGGCAGATTTCCACTTCAACTCGGTGCTGCCCCCGTTTCCCTTGGAGTATACCAACTTGTCGGCGCCTCAATCTTCCCACAAACCCCGCCATTATGGCTTCTTTCCTCGAATGCTTGCGCCAATTGTTGAAGCTACCAACACTCGCGAGTTGCACTTGAGATTCACCCAGGGCTGGTGGGACGCTGACTTGTGGGGACTGTTGCCTCATAATGGTACGGTTATTGGCGGAACCGGCGTGGAAGTATGGGCTGCCATCGAGGCCCCATCCATAGAAGAGGCTAAAAGAAGCTGGTACAAGCTTACAGAGTCTCTCTCGGGAGTATTCTGTGCGTCGCTCAATTTCGTCAATGATGCCATTACCACAGTTCCAAAACACAAAACTGCGTCTCAGGGAGCTGGATTTGTTACCTCTCCCGGTAACAAGCTCTTTTTGCTTCGTGCAGCTTTGCCTGATGAACCTATTTGCACAGAAAACTTGACACCATTCTTGAAGATGCTTCCTACTCGTGGCAAAGCTGGCATTGCCTCCTTGCTCGATGGCCACAAGCTCTACGACTCTTTGTGGCACTCTATGAGCGTTGACCTTGTCACCCACTGTGAGGACGGCCAGTGCCATCTCGAACTGGACCAACACATTCACCATGTGGCCGATATCACCAGACTGATTCGAAGACGGAACGAAGGAGGCATTCCCAAACCTGTTCCAGGCGACAAGTTGCGGTGCGATCAATCGAAGTATCATGACGCTTGGCACTGTTTCCCAGCGCCAGAATTCCCTGCCATCGAGTGGGACATTGAGGGTCTCTACGGTCGAGCCATCCAGGGCCCAGGATTCGAAAATCAAAGGGGCGTGACTACGGTAAATTTCTTGGTCGACAAGGAGTCATGGAGAGTGGCAATGACCGAGGAGGGCAAGAATGATGTTCCTGTGGAGAATGTTTTCGAGATCGTTGAGGCAAAACCACATAACTTTAGAATTTCAACAGCAGACTTCAACAAAGTCTTACCAAAACAGGATTCACCCCTCTCGGTCTCTAGATCGCTTACAGGTTACTCACAGGACCTGGGAGGAATGCGTGTGACCATACGTAATCCTCAAGACAAAGATCTCTCTTTGGTGTATTTCGAGAGTCTCCCATGGTTCATGAGAATATACTTGCATACTCTTCAGGTTAGCGGGAATGGCACTGTTGAAAATCAGTTTTTCAAACCCGCAATCGATAGAGAGAGACCTACGCATTTGGAATTGGCATTGTCCATCCCAGCTGGTGGGTCTATCACCCTCACATACCAATTTGACAAGTCCTTGTTGTTGTTTTCCGAGTACCCACCAGACGCCAACCACGGATTTGCAATCGAGCCAGCTGTCGTCAAGATTATAGACAAGGAAACAGGAAATACGCTGTACCAGCTCAGAACACCCAGCTTGCTTCTCACGCTACCAACCCCAGATTTCTCCATGCCTTACAACGTCACAATCTTGACATGTACAGTTATGTCGTTAGCATTTGGGTGTGTTTTTAACCTACTTGTGAAGAAGGTAGTAACAGAAGAGGAGTTCGAGGAGATCTCGAAACAGTCACCTTTGGGCAAGCTCAAGGCGAAAATCGCTATGCTAAAGAGCAAAATTAAGGGAGTTAAAGCTTGAGATTTCGCAGCCACAATACCAAAATTGAGCCATACGTAGGCGTTTCCTACTTTTTCCGGTGGTATATCGCGAAAATGGAAACACCACGCGAGAGTGCAGGATGATGCCCACTAGGTGTGAAAGAGGGAGGAAGTTCCCCTCCATAATCGAGTGTTTGAACTAAGTTCTTTGTAACTTTTGTTCTGAACGTAATCACGTCAACAAGGGCTGAACACTTGCAGTGAATGGTTCATCTATTGGCGGGGTATTTCAGCACGTGCAATGCACGCGATCCTTCGCTTTGTGCTGCCGTTTCCATATGTCCGGTTCCCGGACCGAATGAATTTTCCAAAATCATGTAAATACTGCTGTGCTTGTTCCTTGTTTGCTTGGAGTCTCGGTGGCCATGATGTTTGAAGATAGCATCAACCGAGATGAGAACGTTATAGCGCTGGCAACAGGGCTGACTCACTTCGATTCGGGCACCTTCGCTGCACCACAATTCCTACAGAATATCATAGAGGATGTGTTTTCCAAGGATTCTGACACCATTCGATACAACTATAGTCGACTCAACGGCATGGTTCCTGAGAAACCCACCTATTTTTCATCCGACTACCCGAAAAAGTCTACCAATCTAGATACTGACTTCCACCATTACAATTTCGACGTTGATATATTAACGAGATGGGTATCCCGAGACTTTCTACGGATGTTTGTGCCAGTAATATACTTTCAGGACTCGAGAAAAGAGCGGATGGAGAAACGAGCAGCTGCTCTTACCGCCAAACCGGTGCCCACACTAGCTGAACTCGACATATGTGCCAAGCTTAAAGGTAAAGGGTACTGGAACCGCAAAGGTGAATGGTTCTGCACCACACGAGACGTCACTGTGGAAGGGGATCAGCAGGGTCCGATTTACTTTGGTACCTACAACGAGTGGGTGAAGTGGGATGCCAGGCTTGACGAGGCGATCAAAGAAGCCAAGTGGAATGGCGACATGGAGACCTTGAAGCAGCTACGGCTCGCAAGGAGCAACGCATAAAAGGCATTCTTGCATACGATTAGATGAATATTTATTGGGTTAATTTAACTTGCTATTGTAGTTTGACCAGATGGTGAGAGATATTAAGATATGAATAGCGTAAAGGAGTTCGGAATACTTTTAATGTTAGGTAGTATTGGGGCAGCCTGAGTGTTTGGTTTTACGATTCTTTAGTCTACTCGAACTCCAATCTGTGATGATTGCATCCAGAGGTATTATAGTTCGCTGTACTAAGTTGCTTTTCGCAGCCATTACTCGAATGCATGGATTTATTGCAAACGAGTTTATCTAGAAGTATCAATCGACCAACAAATAACATAAAAATATAAGATAACCACTTAATCAACAGCACAAGACACAGAAGGAACTCAAAAAAGGTAGTTCTTTGTAAGACTTATCGAGTTATTGTCTCCGTTTTCGCAGCAATATTTATCCGGCAAGAAGTTTCCCAAAACTTACCACATGTCAAGGAAAATAAATGATTATATGCTTCCAAATTTGCTCCAATAAATCATTTCATAGGCTCTCTATTCGTTCTCGAAGCAGTGTGCCTTCATCCACTCGTCACTACACCTTCCTTATTACATTTCAGCCCAGCAGTTCCCACCACCAATTTCAACCAAACACAACATCAAAATCAGCAGTCCAACCAATCCACACATTATTCTACCTCAAAACTAACAAAATTTGCACTCAAAATCATTACCCAGGTAAGTCGTTATCCACTCTTCCCGCTGTAGGTGTATCCTGCATCCACCTGAGTATCAAACATCAACCACCCACTACCTTCCCACCTCTTACTGTCTCTACATCCCAACTTCTTCTTCACACAAAGTCACCATGAGCGATCCGTTTGCCAAGCTCTCGTGGATGTTCGAGTCTGCTCGTGACCTAACCATGGAGGCGGCCATGCTGGCATCTTCCAGACTATCAGACACTCCCAAAGCTAAACGGCCATTCGAGATCCAGCGCCTATTGGGATCAAGATCAGATCGTGAGGTGCTCAAGGGGATGAAGTGCGTGATGGCACTTATAGCTACGGGCAATGATGCACAGGAGTATTTTGCTCATGTGGTGAAAAACGTCACGCTGGAGCTGGGGAGAGTGAGAGCGTTAGTTCTTATTTACTTGCTGAAGTACGCAGAGACAGAGCCCGACACGGCGCTCTTGTCGATCAATTCGATCCAGAAGCTGCTAAGCGAGAAGCTGGCTCGGGCCAGGGCGTCTCTGATTCGAGCGTTGGCAGGGATACGCATCCCAGAGATAGCCTCATTGATTCTTCTATGTATCAAGCGCACTGTTTCTGACCAGGTGCCTCAGGTACGTGCTGCATCAGCGTTGGCCATTGGGAGGGCATACACAATTGATGGAATCAATCAGAGCCAATTGGCGCTGTTTTTGGCTTCGTTGGTGTCGGATCCATCACCCTCGGTGGTAAGTGTGGCTATCAAAGTGCACGCTAAGCTCTTGCCAACGATTGAACGAAGGTCGCCCAAGAAGGCTTGGGCTCCAGTGCATGAGAACTTCAGAAGGCTCACCAGGATCCTACCGGACTTGGACGAGTGGGCGCAGGTTTGTGTGATTGACATGCTCACTCAGTATAGTAGAAAATTTCTTCCACGTCCTTTGCTCACGTTTGAAGACGGCACTTCCATGCCATTGCCTGAACTCTCTGCGTTTTCAGCCATAACAGCTCCTTATAAAGTGCAATTCGACCTGGACCTTCAGCTTTTCATCGATTCGCTCCGACGCTTTGCCTGTTCCAATTCTGCAGCAGTGATTCTTTCGGTGACTCGTGCCATTGTGTCGGTTGCCACTCCAGAATACCTTACTGAATTTGGGCTTCATAAGGTGTTGACCAAGTTGGCTACTGCTCCCCGTTCGGGCTCTTGTACAAAAACATACGGCTTACACATTGTTTCATACATTGCTCAAGCGGCCCCTACTGTTTTCGAAAAATACTACAAAAAGTTTTACGTTCTCCCTACCGACGATAACGAAGTGGCCTCCTTAAAACTACACACCTTACCATTGCTTGCTACATCTACCACTGCGAAGAACATTATCAGAGAGCTTCAGTATTGCGCTCTCAACTCAGCATTCCGCCCAATTGTGGCACACGAGGCTGTCAGAGCGTTGGGAAGATGCTCTCGTGCTCAGGCATGGACGGACCACATTTTGAGCTGGTGCTGCTTACAGATCAGAAACGCCAATGCCTCGCTCGTCAAAAGTGATCTTCTCACGGTCATTCGTCACTTACTTCAGCTTAAGCAGAGTCAGGCAGGTTCTGATAAGGACAAGTTAGAGAGTGTTATTCGAACAATTTATCAGCTTGGAAGGCTCCTTAATGACGACGCCTTCACTTTCGATCCCGAAGCCAAAGCTACAATTATTTGGCTCGTAGGCGAGTTCACCGAGGCAGCCGATAACTCGATTGGACCTGATTTGCTCCGGAGAGCGCTCAAAAATTTCAGCAATGAAGCCGAGACCGTTCGCTACCAACTTCTCACCTTGGCTGCGAAATCATATCTGTATGAGCTACAAAGAAACGACCCAAGCGACTTGCTGGAAACTACATTGGGGAGGATCTATAGCCATGTTTCCCACTTGGCCCGCTATGACACTCTGTTTGAAACAAGAGATCATGTTAGAATGTTGGACCAGCTTCTATTGACTCCCAAGAATGCAAAGCTTGCTGTCCTTTTGCTCCAGGTACCCAAGCCAGCCCCTCTTGTCGCTGTCAATCTCGAGGAAAGCACACCAGACCTCCTCAAGGATTACTTGGCAGTTGAAGCCTGGGCAGATCCTAAGTCATTGCCTCCAAAATCCATTAGAAAAGAGAAGGCAGTCGAAACTGTGCCTACCAGCTTCGAGAATGGCGCCTTCCTAGAGAAGAAAGCTGACATCACTGTTTCCAAGACTCAGCTTTCATCTTCTCTGATTGCCACCTTCAAGCCAGCCCAAGCAAAACCATATAAGTTGCAAAGTCTCGACGAGTTTTTTGGCAGTGAGGAGGACTCTGAAGAGGAAGATGAAGAAGACGATTCAGACAACACGTCCGAGCAAACTAGTGAAGGTGAACAGGATTCCGATGAAGAAGAGTCGGGCCTGGAGACAGAAACAGAGGCGGATGATGATGATGAAGATGAAGAGGAAGATGAAGAGGAGGAGGACGCCTCAAACCACCAACTGAGGAAGTCGAATAGTGATCAAGAAACCCCAGACAAGTAGGAGTCCTAGTGTTCGCATTGTTGGTGTACGGATCCTCTTTACTGTACCTCAATTTACTTTCGCCTCAAGCAATCTATCACAATCCATCCTAGATTATGTTTGCCCTACGAGCAGCCCGCTGTCGATATTTCATCAGAAATTATCACAGATATCCCAAGAACTCTCAAATTTATTTGCATGAGACGCCAGGCAGGATCATCGCAAACCTTTCACCCAACCCTGCAGCAACTCCCATTGGATACTCTCCATCATTTGACATTGATCCAAAGACTTTTCTGGTAAATAAGAGATTCTTAGATCTTCTAAATGAAAAAATCAATGAGGGCATTCAAGACGACTTCACATTCATCATAGAAGCTGGCGCCAATGCGCTGACTTTCATGCCTATCTACGATTTTAGAGAAGTACCGAGGTACGCAAGGACACCAGAGGTCGATAGTATATTTGGCTATGTTTTGGTCGATGATAAAGGAAAAATTGTACCACGGACGTTTGATCCAAATTCGATGTATCGAATCTGCAACGGTGCTGGCTTGATTAAGTTGAGTGACTACTTGCATGAGCAAATGAAGAACGTTACAGAGACAGAAACTCGATGATCAACAAACAAACTGTATGCTACGACTTCGTGGAGCCCTTGACTCACGAGAACTGTAAATAGACGGGCAAATTATATTTATACTTTTAATCCACACTTAAGATACATTTTTTTAAGTAAGTAATACTACGCCAACTTCAAAGAGAAGGCGTCACACTTACCGTCAGCCAACCTAACAGGAGTCTGAATGTACTTCCCATGTCCATGCTTACCACTTTCATCGAAACACCACTTGAAATTACCACCGAAGCCGATTTCCCTAGTCTCTTTGTCAAACTGGAACTGGAACTTTGAACCCGAATTGGATTTATTACATGTCAAGTCGCCCTTGCTATCGAATCCACAAACTCCCTTAGAGCTGATCAAGTTTTTGCCGCCAAATTGCGAGTCTACCACTCTGAAGGTAGCACAAGTGCCGTACTCGTAGTGCTGTCCATTGCTGATAAGACATCCGGAATGATCACTTAAACGAATGTATCCACGTCTTCCGCTAGGGTCCTTGGGTGGTTGACCAGGGGGAGGGGAAAACTTGCCCTTTGGCAAAAATTTTATTCCTTCGTTGGGACAGCTAGGGCTGTTGAACGCAGAAATCTTCACAAAATCTTCCTTCAAAAGCGAGCCCCTTAAGTGATGGAAGTACCACACTTCCTGCAAGGCATTGTATTTGTTGCACTTGAAATAAACCACCTTATCGTCGAAGTTGGAGTTCAATGCCTGGGCAATCTGCTCTTTCGAGTAAGTTGCATCCAAGGAAGGATGGATTCCATTTTGCGCCAAAAAGTCAAACGTAGGGTACTTTTCGTAGAGAGAAACTGCAATCTTGAAAAAATCATACACGTTTTCGTCAGTAGCGTAACTGTTTCCGTAACACCGGGGTTTTATCGTTTTGATGCAGGTAGCGTGCTTGTTGAATTCGTGGATCCATAAGGACTCGTCGTCGCCATTGAAGTTCTTCCAGATTCCCTCCATCTTCTCATATAATTTTTGATCATCGAACTTGTCTACTAAAATTTTCTTGATGTCTCCTTTGGAGATCTCTAAGCTGTTATCGCAAAACTGCTCATACGTCCCGTCGCAATTATCGGGCCACAACCCGTGTAATGTGAACGTGTCGTTCGGTCCCACTGGAGGATAGTAGTCCCAAAACTGTGTTTGGAGCATCACTCCTCCAGGGCTTTCAAAACAGCATGTGTTATCTATGGGAGTTGAGTTTGAACAAGATATGGGGAGATCGCTGGGACAAGACTCGAATGGGACTTCGAGAGGGGACTGCTTATCGGCGTATGCTGCAGGAAAAGCAGATGCAGCTCCTAAAAGAGTGAAAATATATTTCATCAGAGAATGAATGGGTGTTGGTGTAAGATGTGGAGGTGCCGGGGGTAAGGCGTGGGTAAAATACCGATAAGCGCACGTGGTGCATGATCATGTGGTCCGAGGTCACATGTAGATAAACGGCTCCACCAACCGCCTGTGCCCTCACTCTCTCAGAACTCTACAGCCAGATTAGATATTATGTACATTCCGTTGAGGATATAACTGTATAAGTGTAACCATAGTTTTAATCTCACCCACTTGAGAACCCGTCGTTAGCCGATAAAAGTATAAAAAAAGATTGTAAGTCATTAAATGCAGTTGATGCAGTAATACAAGAAAGAAAGTCAAGTAGAAAATCTTGGGTCGTCAAGTAGTGACACTTTAGCAACTAGTGAATCTGACTTGCTTAGTATCTGTAAATGTCAGCCTTGAATGGACCCCCCTTAGGAATACCCAAGTAGTCCGCCTGCTTGTCGCTCAAGACGGACAATTTAGCACCCAAGTGAGACAAGTGGCATCTGGCAACCTCCTCGTCCAAGATCTTTGGCAACAAGTGGACACCAATGTCGAAAGGACCAGACTTGGAGAACTCAGGGAACTTGGATCTGAACTCCTCGTTCTTGGCGTTGAAGAGGGCAATCTGAGCCAACACCTGGTTGGAGAAAGAACAGGACATCACGAAGGAAGAGTGACCGGTGGCACAGCCCAAGTTGACCAATCTACCCTCAGCCAAAAGGATGATGTGGCGGCCGTTCTTCATCAAGTATCTGTCGACCTGAGGCTTGATGTTGACAACAGACTCGGCGTTGGCCTTCAACCAGGCAACGTCGATCTCGATGTCAAAGTGACCAATGTTACAAATAATGGCGTCCTCTGGCATGACGGAGAAGTGCTCACCGGTGATGATGTCACGGCAACCAGTGGTGGTGACGAAGATCTGACCAATGCTAGCGACCTCTTCCATTGGGGCAACCTGGTAACCAGAAACGGCAGCCTGCAAGGCGTTGATAGGGTCGATCTCAGTGACGATGACTCTGGCACCCATGCCTCTCAAGGCCATAGCGCAACCCTTACCGACATCACCGAAACCAGCAACAACGGCAACCTTACCAGCGATCATAACGTCGGTGGCTCTCTTGATACCGTCAATGATGGACTCTCTGCAGCCAAACAAGTTGTCGAACTTGGACTTGGTGACGGAGTCATTGACGTTGATGGCAGGAACCTTCAACTTGCCGTCCTTCAAGGCCTTGTACAAGTGGTGGACACCGGTGGTGGTCTCCTCAGACAAACCGTAGCAGTCCTCCAACATCTCAGGGTACTTCTCGTGCACCAAAGTGGTCAAGTCACCACCGTCGTCCAAAATCAAGTTCAACTTCTTGCCGTCCTTGAAAGCGAACAACTGCTGCTCAATACACCACTGGTACTCCTCCTCGGTCTCACCCTTCCAGGCGAAAACTGGAACACCAGCAGCGGCAATGGCAGCCGCAGCGTGGTCTTGAGTGGAGAAAATGTTACACGAGGACCAGGTCACTTCAGCACCAAGAGCAACCAAGGTTTCAATCAAAACGGCTGTCTGGACAGTCATGTGCAAACAACCAGCGATTCTGGCGCCCTTCAATGGCTGGGAAGGACCGTACTTTCTTCTGATGTCCATCAAACCAGGCATCTCATTCTCGGACAACTCAATGTCTTTTCTGCCGAAAGCAGCGAGAGAGATGTCGGCGACTTTGTAGTTTGTAGCTGGAGCAGACATTGTTGGTGGTTTCTTTTGTTAAAAGGTGGGTAATCTTTTTTTTTCAAGGGGAATCGCGGCAGTTTATATACTTGTTCGTTGTCGATGGCGCGATTAAGGGGCCCCTAACTCGCCGCAGCCAATACGAAACGTTGGCCTGGAGGGATATGTCCATATTCATTCTTCTAAGGTCTCGTCCAGTCCGATTAATGCTCTCAAGAACAAGTATCGATTCTATTATTCATTACTGTGGATTTCAATGCCAGTCGAGACCTTGAGATATGCGTGAATTGTACGACGCGGCAGGCACAATAAGAGCTAAATGCCCAATTTCGTTAAGTCTAAAAAATCGAGTTCTTCGCAACTTAGATGCACCTTATGTGCTTCATCTTTGCCCTTAAACAATTTCCCTTGACTCTTACTTTGGCTCTTTTTTTCGTCTCCATCTCCATCAAGACCAACTCCAGCACCCGCATGGTCCAACGCATTTTCGCACCCTGGAGCTAAACGATGAACGTGGGCTAAACGATGGAGGGCTCCAAATCGAGAGCCAGGATTTCATAGTTTGTGAGTAAGAAGACTGAGCAAATAAAAAATGTCAGATGTCGATGGTAGAGTACGACGAGTAACCATCTTCACTTTGCTCTGCTTTTTCTCAGATAATTCTTGCCCAAATATCTGCCATAGACCTCTGTGAGGTACGTTGTTAGTGCTGCGTTTAAACCAGTACACCTTTTTCGCAGCCATTTTCACTCAGACCACTGCATCATAACTTACAGAGTTCGAAGCATCCCTTACTTAGGGGAGCCTTCCTCCTAGACCATAATCATCCACTACTTGGTTCCGAGGAATACTAATGAACGAATCGAAATACGACTCGGGTCCTTCAAAGAAAGTGCCCATGACGTCAGTCAAGCTAGACTGGAAGTCAAAGTTAGGAAAGTAGTTCTCTGAGGAAAACTCATCTGTAGGAATTGGGAAATGGCTTTCTCCTGAGCCAACACCCAAGTCTGATATATTCTCGGGCTCACCGCCAAATACAATCTTACTGTTGAGGGGATTGAAAAGGGTCAGGTTAGGACCATCTTTACTGTCGTTTTGTCCCAACTTAATGAGGTCTGCGACCGTGCGCCAATACACCTCGAAGAGTGATAAATCGATGTTTTTGATCGGTACCTGAGCGATCTTGATTAGGTCCACAAATTGTTCTTCAGAAAACTGCAACTTAGGCACGACGAGCTCAGTATTCTTGTTGAAATGCCGCTTGTAGTACCCTTCACTAGCCAAAACTCGGATGATGTATGTGAATGTTGTGCCTATACGCCAGGCATAACAGTACCTATGGTTGATTTTATGGATCCCCAAAAGGCAAACCTTGCAGCACCTTGATAGCGACCGCATAAGTACTTTGAGATGACGCAATTTGTAGTCGTTTTCCGGCATTTCCACAATCTGATATCCCAAGCGGGATATGATAGCGGCGTAGAAGCCCACGCATTTGTGCATAAAATACTCAAGGTGTGGATTCATGGCAAACTGGTAAGCATGACGGTAGTAAGGATGCGGCTTCTCCAACATGGTGGTGATGTAAGTGATATTCTCGGTACACATGATGACGAGCATCTTCTTAAGATAGAAAAATGCCAAGTGCGTGAGCTTCTGGCTCTCATACAAAAGGAAGAGCCGGAAGTAGCACGACAAGATAAATATTTGAAGCGGAACATAGTACTGAAGTTTTAACAGTTGGACCAAAGATTTGGCATCTGTCTCATGAAACGCCTCGTGAAACGTCCTCATAGTCCCGTAGTTCTCGAACAAGTAAACTTCGAGCTGATTTAAATTGTTGATGAATTCTGCAATCAGCGTGTCCTCATTCATAAACAATATACTCTTCAAGACATCCTTTATGAGCGGCATTAGTCTCTCCAATGGTTGGATGGACTGCTCCACAATTGGATCAGACACACTGTTTGAATTGGTCAAATCGAGAAAGGGAAATTTCGTGTCACTGAAATATGCCAGCGAAGTGAATGGTGTACCAAACTTTATCAGATTGGTGTAGTCCCTATGAGATACAAACATCCACAATTTCCGCCTCACATTATTGAGTTTGGGATTGTTCAACGTATCCATCATCTTATCAGGTTCTCTGTTGAGACCAATAGAATAAGCCAATTGTAGAAGAATACCGTTATTCACCTGGTGCAGGTCTCGTCCAGGTCCATCAGGATCTTCTGGAGCTGCTTCCATGTAGGTTCTCATGTAAACCACTAGTTGTACGACTCCCAAAGAGGCTCTGTTTGAGACCTGATACTGGTTAAGACAAAATCGAGAGAAGTCCACAAACTTTATTCCAATAGGGGACTGGAGAAGCTGGCTGTCTTTGTTATCAATTCCCAGAATGCCCCGTTTGATCACGTCTGTATTCTCCAGTGGGTCATTTGAAATGAGGGAGAGGTAACTCATACGGAGCACGATACAGAGGATACCGATAATTGTCAAGTCAATACGACCGTCGATATTCAAGGACCTTATTGCTGTCAGCAGGTAATCTGGAGGGCCAAGGATTCTTTCCACGTTAAGCCTAAAGTGCTGCTCATCGAGAAAAGGGTAGAACGGATATATGTAATGGAAGAAGCGGTCGATATGAGACCACAAGATATTCTTTGGTGGTAGAATGGCAAGTAAACGCTCTTCGTAGGAAGCTTCTGTCTTGTTCCTGAATGGATCCTTAAACGTGAGACCCAAAGGGATATTTTGCAGCCGTAGCTTAGCGTTTGCAGGGTCAAAGCGCTGTTCTGAATGTTTCCTTATCTTGTCCAAAACTTGCAAGGGGGCGTCCTTGGGTATTCCCCTAGTGTACACGCTGGGCACCTTCACTTTCTTGGTGGGCTTGTTGTTTAGGATGAAGTTCCACACATCGGCCAATGCCGGGTCCACTCTCACGATGGAGTGCCACAGAAACGGTCCGTGGTTCATTTCCTCCTGAGTATCTGGATCATAGCTCATCGAAGAGTAATCGGAAAAAAAACTGATTTTCTCCAGGGGACTGTTCAAAGGATTCACTCCCACCACTGACTCGAAGCCTTCAAACCCAGAGAGCACTTTTGCCGCTGTTATGGGGGCAAAATACACGGTAGGGGCATTGGAAAAGTTCTCGGGCGTTTTGGGCAGCTTCTCTTCCGACTCCTCCTTCGATGGGCTATTGTCAAGATCTGTGTAAGCACATAAATGGGCTGTCCGATGGCGGATACACAGATTGCACGGGGTGTTTCTGTCGCACCTAACCTTCCTGGCCTTGCATATGTTACACACTATGCTGATTCTCTTTCGTTTTCGGGGCACTGGGTTCATTGGGGTGCTGTTTGTGGAAGTGAGTCAAAGGTATACCCCAGCTTTGCAATGGAGCCCTGGTCACGTGGCTGATGGGGAAAGGTGACAATTCAAAATGATCAGGGCAGAGGTGGGCAACCTGCAAGATACTCTTGTGATGAGAAGACGCTTCTGAATACGATTATGTATTTTGTATTGGTAGGATCTCGGTGGGAGAGGAAGTGGGGGAAGAGGATCTCTCGGTGAGCATGCAGAATGAATTCGGGGCATACGGAAGGTTCTTCGGACTGAGAACCGAAAACTTTTGTGCACATGAAGTTTAGATACTTGAACTTTGAATTCCAAAGGTTCGAGGTGGATTCGGCCGCTTAGTGCTGGTGATGTGGTTGCACGGTTGAATGATGGTACTACTCATTGGCTGCGAAAATGTAACGCAACGAGAGTGTCTGGAGTAGGTGTTGGAGACAGCTTTGCACGAAGGTTGAAGATTAGCCAATAGAAGCTGGAGAGGTTACAAGAGGAAAGAAGTGGGAAAGAAGTGGGAAAGAATAAGTTCAAAAGTGAGTGAAGAGATGTATTAGCGTGAACTAGATGTGAGGGGGTCTGCGTGTGGGTGAAGAGTAATAGAAAGCGAAAGCATTGTTGTAAAATACTTCCAATGGTTCTCCATGACGACAAAAATGCCTCTGGGTGGCTTTGGTCACAGTGGATCCTTATTAGTTCGATTACGGTCGTCAGCATTTTGTTAGGGTGTCGACTCGATGGCGAGAATAACATAATGAAGGAATACAAAAGAATTCGCTTAAATGGCAATTTAGCTTGTACTCTTTACTTTCGTCGATATCTTGAAGTTTCCACAGTAGGTATCCATATTACATTAGCTTATGGGTGGAAGAATTGAAAAGCACGCAGTGCTCAGCTCTTCAGCCAGGAGCATTGCCTAGTCATCAAGATTCAACTACCGAGCTGGAAATAGTACGAAAGTTGACGCCACGGACTCAGACATTCATTTCAACTTCTCTTTATTGTCTGGGCCTTAAAAGACTCTATGAATCCAGCGGCGGCTTTCTGCCACCATTTGGTCCTCTCCACACTCGGCTTTAGATGGAACTCACGTAGTTTCAAATCTCTCACAATAGGTCGAGGACACAGCACATTCGTCTCATTAAGGGCTTCCAGTTTATCATTCTGATTTGTTGTATTGGTATTTGACATCGCTGAGCTAGTAAATGCCGATTCCAGGGTCACAGAAAATACAATTTCTCCATGAGTCCCGTCATGAGGAACGAACTGTTGCATGGGAAGATCTTTCCAAAGAAAGCGTCGCTTTTTAAAGCTTTGTTGGCTTGGGACATCCAAAAACAACAGTTCCAGCGACATCTCTCGATATTTGTTTCCAACTCGTCTCTCAAATGAGGTCTTTACATTATGAAGAGAGCGCTTCCAGAAAGCGCCAACCTTTTGAGAAAGAGGCACCACATCACACTTTTTGGGCCCAACATCGCCAGAGCAGTCATCAAGAAACAGTAAACTGATGAGGTTCTCCAACTCCTCGCTACTCTGTTGCTGGGTTTCTCTGGAAACATTGAAACCTAAGAAGGGAAGACTCGCCCAATTCAGCAGGCTCAGCTCGACAAGACCATTTTCAAAAAGCGTCAGATCAGGCTTCTGCAATGGCGGCCAAGTGGCGCTGGAGACACTCTGATACTTGGACAAGATCATTGATAAAAGGCGGTTTTGCTGAAAAAGTTGGCTGCAAAATGGCTGCAAAATGGCTGCAAAATGGCTGCAAAATGGCTGCAAAAGGTGCATTAGGTGCGGAAAAAAAAAGTCTCTACTGCTTGAAGCTATTTTCATTCAGTATTCTCAATACATTTGTCCTATATGTCAAATTTTAGCCAGTCCAAATCGCCGTACGGCTGGACTTCGCCATTATTATTGTTTTCTCCTTCCATAAGGCCGTGTGTAAGCGTAGAACGGGTGCTGGCCTGTTTGATCTCGTATTTGTTTCCCACATCACCCATATCTGAGTCCATCGGCACGATATTATCGTCGTCTAGGGGCATCATCCTGTCATCCTCGTCGTTGTGAAGAGAAGTGTAGGTTCTGAAGAAGTCCTCGTCAGCCATGGTGTCGCCAGTTTTTTCGGGCGAGTCTAGAGCGTTGTGGTTGTCTGACTGAATGGCAGTGAACGGCGTCACATCCAGGGGCACTACAAATGACTGCCTCGATGGGAGATGCGTCGTATTGTATGACGAAGGCAGATGCAGATCGCTGTTGCTGTGGGTCTGGTTGCCCAGAGGATTCTCAAAGTAGGTGTTCGAAGAAAAGCCCATGACCGGCGTGGACGAGTTGTGACGAACGGCGTTTGCCGCAGAAGGAACAGACCCGCTGTGGCTGCTGAAGTTATTGACGCTGAATGGTGTGGCCGCAGTAGTAGTTGATGGCGTGAACGTCGGAGGGGATGTTATGGAGAACCCATTATTCGGCGTGCCCACATAAGACGCCTTTCTGTTGAGATTCGTCACCGAGGTTCTTCTATTAAGCGACGAAGGATGAAACCCACGCTTGACGACGGGCGTACCGGCACTGTTGGTAATTGAATTGTTCATGGAAAGTTGCGAAGAGATCCGGCGGTCGAAGCCTTCCGACATCAGCTCGTGGATATTGAGGTCCGACTTTTTTCTTTTGAACTGTGAGGTGTAGGAGTAGGGCGACGAGGGATTCATGTTCGACGCTGCGTGTAGATTCAACAGTGAACCCACAGAGTTGATGTACGACCCAGGAACGGAGCCAGCCGTAGAAGTAGGAGCCGAGCCATTGGCAGAGGGCTTGGGTAGAATGAGCACATTCTTCGGCCTCTCACCTCCTCCGTACGATCCAGCACCGTACGAGCCAGCCGGAGCGATGTACAGCTGCGATCTGTTGATGGGGATTCCCGACTCGTCGTTTCTGTATCTGTAGAAATCCAGAGTCGACAGCGTCCTATTAGGGAACGATGATGCAACAGAAGTGGCGTTGGAAATGTTTCGGGCGGTGTTAGGCGTTCGCCGGGAGTTTCTCTTCTTGATGACATCGGTTTTCAATGACAAGGGACGCATCGTGCCATGAAGTTTCAAGAAGAGCCCGCACGCATTGCACAAGGTGTTACCCGCTGGGTCTTTACGCCAAAGCGGTGTTTTCTGTGTATGGCAATTTTTGCACTCTGTAGGCTTGTCGCCGGCCTTACCATCACCATCCTTTGCATCCTTTGCATCCTTTGCATCCTTTTTGCCTTCTGCTTGTTTGACTTCCTTTTCTTGCTTAAGTGACGTCGTTAGCTTCGACACAGGCGCTGTGCCCTCCTTTTTTACCACACTCTCTACCAGACTGCTTTCTATGGTCTTGTCTCTGGGCGGGCTCTGGGACGAATACACTTGCACGGTTGAAACGCCTTCTGACGGCTCTTTTTTGATCCCCAGTGACGCTCTGAAAGTCAACGCATCACCATCGCGGTTTCCCATCGTTGAGAGCCTTCTTTTCCCACTCTCGCTCCCAGACTCATGGTAGTTGCTGGGAGAGCCGAAGTCCATCGACAGCGGGGTGATTTCCGACTGAGGCACCGCCCTGCGATGTCCCTCTTTCCCATTGCAAGCATTTTTCCCATTCGACGTACTTTTCAAATCATCCACCGATAGTGGCAGCAAGAGGTCCAACACCCTCAGGTTCACGTTGACCGATCCTGAAGACGATATGGACCCTCTTCTTTCCGGCATTTCTCCGTTGTTGGACGAGGTTGCTTGCAACAGAGATCCTTCTTTGCGCCACCGGCGGTTTTCCACACGGGGCTTGAGTGTCAAAAGCTGCTTTGCCTGGCCTAGGAGCTCGAGAATGGTGGGGCCCGAGTCCAAAGTCGCTCTCGCTCGAGCTTCGCTGGACAGACTCTGCGGGCTGTCCATAAGGTTGTGAAGTTTATTAACGTAGAGAGTTTGGAATTCTTTTTCTTGTTTCTGCTTTCTATTTGGCGTTGGTTCTTGTTGGAGATGTAGTTGTGATGTCTTCTCAGGACACTTGTGGAGGAGTCAAGGGGAGGAGCCAAAAAAGATAAAAAGGTTTGACTTTAGTGGCACTTTTTTTTTTTTTATTTTTGTTTTGTTACGCTGTGAACTGACTCTGATCGGCCTGAGACCTTGATGGGTATCTTTTATTTAAAGTCTGTGGTTGTTTCTTAATTATTGACTTCCTTCACAGAGGGACCTCATTTTTTTTTCCCTATGACGCTATATTAGTTTCTTGCATACAAGGGCAACACCCTCCACTCTGGGACAGGCGCCCCCCACACTATAACCAACGGCGGACTTCGTCCCGCTAAAACACCATATGTACAAGTCACTTAATGACACTACTATTAGTAGAGCAAGTGAAGATGGATTTGGCTCTTTTGCCGTAGATGAGTCACGTGGATGTGACTTTGAGCATCCTCTGCACGCGACAACCGGTCACAATGCCCTCCCCAGGGCTCTATTCAGAGGCCTCGGTCAACCACGGGCCCTAATTCTCGTGGCCGTGAAATTCATCAATTAGGAGACGCTATTCTTGTGGTGAGAACGTAGTTTGACATGAATCGTCCATTATCAGATGCTCGTAATCAGAAGTCCGATCGACTATGCATGACATAACGACCATTGTTCCTTGCGTATGTCATTTTGATACTTCAGACACTCTGATTCAATCCGATGACAAAGTCCACTGGATGAAGAGTAGTGTGCAAATTGTCGATAAGCAAACAGCAATATAAAAACGAGCGTACAATTTCTGAGTCACTCCCGAGAGCTGTACTAAAAAGCACTCTCTCGTATGCCAGTGAGTATACAACGCTGAACAACATCTGAGCTTTCTACGTCTTGAAGCACAACTCGTCATGTGAACTTCCTTGACATGCAAATTTTGATCCTCAAGCAACTGCTTCCTCCTGGGGTTGCTCACGTGGATGCTCTTCTTTATGGTGATGGTTCTTTCTTCTTCTATCCCAATAGGTGGTGGTGCTGTTGGACTCAGCATGAAGCCTGTATTCGAAAGAGACACCTGCAACACGCTCAGTAGAGCCAGTAGCCACGGTTTCCACACAGTCCGAGCCTTGGAGGATCAAGTCACACTCACGGATGACACGCAAAATGGCATCACACATGATTCTGCGGGCCTGTAAAAGCGGCAATGGTTTCTCGTCGTCGCTGCTGCCACCTCTTCTGCGCCCAAAACTGGAATTGGAGTTCCACAAACTCACAATGTCTTCGTCTCTACGAATGCTCAATGCTAACCCGGAAATGTCGCTCAAGATTTGCTCCTGGACCTGCTTCAGGTGCTGCTTGTCTGGGATCAAGGAGCCTGTCAATGTCCTGAGCACCAATCTCTCCCAGATCATTGACGTTCTTTGCCTCACTCTGGCGCTCATCTCGGGATCCTTGTCGGGTCCATTACCAGGATGGGACCTGCGACCGAACCTAAATACCCATCTTCCCCCTTTGGCGTTGATGGGGTCCTCCCAAACCGGGTTGATGCCTGATTTGAATATGAGGAGCTGCGTGCCGTGGTGCAATTCGTACGCTCTTTTGATCTGGCACAAGCTGCTCCACAACTGCTCCACGGATGCTATGCTTTTCGTTGTCAACATGGAGTTGGACACACAGGCAAACTCGATCTCGTTGGTTGTTTGAAGGTACGAGTCCACCGCAGCAGAGGCCGAGTTTGCCACTTGTTCAGCCGGTTTCGATGCATTTTCCGCTGCGTTATCTGCTTCCTCCTTACTCGTGTTCTTAGTTCTCAGATGGTGCCACACTGTCCAACAGTATGGCAAGATATGGTGATCTTCAGGTACCAAGGCCAAGGCGGCGTTGGCTTCCTTGATCGGGTCTCTTTTAGGCAACTCGATGTTTGCAAGCGCCAGATGCGTGTCTTGATGGTCTCTGTGGTGACTGTAGCCGTTGCCATGGTTACTATGCTGGTGGTCTGAATTGGAGGAGTTGTTGTTACGATGAGCAGAGCGGTTGTTGTTGTTGGAGCTGTTCGAGCTGTTATTGGAGCGATGCAGCGAGCGATGGTGGTGGCCTTCTCTTTGAGAGCCGTCTCTATTTCTATACGAGCCCGAATGGCCCAGCTTGGGCTCTGCGGGCTTATTCTGGTTCATGATCCTGTTGAACAAGGACTCTGCTCTTTTCAAGTTTTCCGACATGACGATGACTTTGGGAGGGGATTTGGGGAGATGAGAGTTGGCGAGACTAGGAACGGAAGGAAAGGGAACAGACGTTAGAAAAACAGGCTCAACGTGTGCAAATGTGGTCACTGGAGAGATATGAAGGTTATGGGAAAAGATTTTCAGTAGTGAAGACAGTGGAACGGGTCGTGCGGCGCACACTTTATCCCAGATAGGTGGAGGTTCGGTGGTAGGAGAGTTTTCGGTAAACTAAAAGGTACAGAACCCAGATGAGTAAAATCAAATCTTTTAGAAACTGTTCAAGGTGTTGTTCAGGTTGTTTGGTTCATGGAGGTAGATCTTAGCGAAGACCGTTTTCGCGGAATCTGTTAGGTTCCGGGGATGAGAATCTGCTGATGACAGAGGAAGGAGAAGGAAATCCCAAAGAAAAGTGAAATATTCCCTCAAAAAGAACACCTCTATGACAGCTGTATTTTAACGTTATTGAAGTGACAAATTCGGTAGCCAGCTTATTTTCGGTATATTTAAGTGGCCATTTCTCGCGCAAGTGTTAACAGAACCATGCAGCCTTTATTGTTCTTAGTAGTGGCACTTCAAAGCTCCATCAGTGAAACATTCTAATCTGTACAACTGTAGCTATGTTAAGTTACAATGACGTTGTCCGAAATCGAGTGAGGTTGATTTGAGGGGGAACACGTTGAGTACAAGGCCATACTGTTGATTTGTCTATTTTTCGCAGCCATTTCTAGATGCCTACTACTACACTCGCCTGGAATTATTACACTGGAGTTCACAGGAGCTCCAAACGAACCAAGATAGCATGACATGAACAAGAAGAAGAACAAGAGAAAGAAGAAAGCTTTATAGTCTGTTGTTCAAACACTAATCGGAAACTGTACAATAAACTTCCCTATATAAGCGAACAGAAGCGCTTACTGAGCGTAGTAGTGCAAGTAGCCACCAAGAGTCTTGCACCCGTTGATGTAGTTGCTGACGTCCAACTTCTCGTTGATGGAGTGGGCGCCATCGTCGCCTCTGCCCATGGGCAAAAGAAGCACCTGGGTGCCCAACTCCCTCTCGAAAGTCAAGGTGATAGGAATCGAGCCGCCTTCTCTGGTGAAGTCTGGCTTGACGTTCCACACGTGCTCGGTGGCCTTGGAGGCGGCGGTGAAGGACTCGTTGAAAGGATCAGACTTCCAGTACTCACCGTCGTGGATCAACTCCACCTTCATCTGGTTCTTGGAGTTGAGCTGCTTGAACACCTTGGTGACATGGGCGAACACCAATTGATCCAATTTGGAAGATTCAATGTCAGGCACCGTTCTGATGGAGAACTTACCCGTAACTTTAGCAGGGATCACTGTTTTGGCACCAGCGCCAGAGAACGCTCCCTCGATACCGTGGATAGACAAGGATGGGTATCTCCATCTGTGCTTCAAGATATCCTTCTTGTTGTCGTACAAAGCGGTCTTGGAGCCCGACGCAGCCTGCAACTCATCTACAGAGAAGTCAATGTTGTCGTACAAGGCATCTTCTTCTTTGGTCAACTCAGCAACCATGTCGTCAATACCAGGCACGAGAATTTTGCCGTCTGAGGTGACCAACTGCGACAAGACTTGCACCAAATCGGTCATGGGCTCGGCAACTACACCTCCGAAAATACCAGAGTGCAAGTCAGCTCCCGGGCCATTGATGGTTACTTGGTAGTAGTTGCATCCTCTCAACCCGTACGTCAACACAGGCTTCAGGGTGCCCAACCAGTAGTTGTCTGAGATGCACACGGCGTCGACGCCCTTGAAATACTGCTTGGCCTCCTTGGCCACAAGCTCGTCGAGCCCCAAAGAGCCAGATTCCTCCATACCTTCGAAGCACACGACCAAGTTCACCGGCAATTCCCATCCCAAGGCGTTGTGGGCCTCCACCACATTCAACCAGCCCATCACAGGGCCCTTATCGTCAGTCGAGCCTCTTCCGTACAAAATGTCGGCCTGCTCATCGTGCTTCAACTCGAAGGGCTCCGAGGACCAGCCATCTTCCAAACCAGCGGGCTGAACGTCGTAGTGGCCGTACACAAGCACCGTCTTCTTCTTGGGGTCGGTTCCGAGTCTGGCCAACACAATTGGGGGCAACTGCAAGTCTGGGTTCAGCACTGGAGGAGGCTGCTTGCCCAAATCCTTGAGCTGGATGTCGGTGAAGCCCAAAGTGGTGAGTTCGTTGACTAGGAAGGCGGCCATTTCCACCACCTTGGGTCTGAGGGATTCATCGGCGGACACTGAGGGGATGGCGATGGCTTTGCGCAATCTTTCGATGAAGGCAGGCTTCAATTCGTCGATTTTGGCGAAGAATGGCTCCAAATCAAGTTTTTCAAACGACATGGTAAAATTATACTGAGGTTGGTAGGGAAGTGGAGCTTAGAATTTTCATCAGAGCCGTACGACTCTGGGGTAACTGTGCAGGCTACACTGTAGAAGTGGAAGAGGGGGTTACGAAGTGACAAAAAGATAGGCACGGGGAAAACATTTCACGATACAGAAAATGAACTTTGGTGGGAAGCTCAACTCCAGTTTTCGTTATTTTCACGTAAACTTCCTCAATTGTGTGTCTCTTTGATACTACTGGTGAGGGCAGACATATGGTGACGGTCTCTAGACTCCGAGAACTACAAGCCACACAGAGGCTCCCCATTAGTAATTGGCCAATTCACCTGTACTATTTTGTCCTTACGAAGCTTTATTCAATTTTGAACTTGAATCGCCTACTTTTCAGATTATGGCCGGGTTTTGTCCACTTTCGCTCCCATGACTGTGCCACCCTAACTCGTGTCAAAATGGCTGCGAATTTTGCCGTATGTGGCTTGAGGAGCTCTAGCATCTAACGAAATAAGGACATGGGAGTGAATAATGTGTAGGGAAGTCACGAGACTGGACCCTTATTGGCTTCTTCCAGGCCAAGTTAGAAAAGTGGCTGCCTTCAATGGCTGACACGGCGATTGGCTTCCGAAGCCGCAGCACAAGACTACAGCTTATGGTAGTCCACAGCGGAAGTCAAACAAGAGTCGTTGACTTGCCAAAGTCGGATGTTTTGTTATATGTTCACCTAAAGCGAATTGGGTTCCATTTTTGAGTAGATTCTGTGGAAGCGAATGGTGAAAGGGCCTCAGATTGGGCATTGTAGCAGAGGATACGACGTGGATCCCTATTACACTCTACACAATTTACTGTGATCATATCAGTTCTCTGTTACTGGTCCTGCTTGGTTAAGGTTGAGAGCCTCTTGATAAGACAAAAGGGAGAATACTGTGGCGTTTGTACCTTTCGCTACGTATGATTAACCAGAAACATACTTTACTAGTGAGCTCCATAAGAAACCTGAAAATTTGTTTTCTAATTTGACTTCTGCTTGACTGTAGTCGCTGGCAAATTAGTTAGAAGAAGCTCTCAAACAAGGATTGGCAAACCCGCTTCATCGAATCTTTCACACTGTCCAAAAATCACCATCATTTCACTGCGTCTCACTTAAACCTCAGAGTTCCCACAGTGACCTCTCAGTTTCCCGAGTTCCGTCCAAAGATAAACCTAGCCGATAGTGATCTATGTGGATCGATTCGTAGAGTCTGTCATCCCAAACAGCTCCATGTCACAATATTTATACGGCCTTTAAGTTTTCTCTTCCTTGTACATATGTCCATTCTCGATGCCTGTTTCGCAGCCATTCGCAGTATCATACAATTTGCACTCTTCTTCACAACCTCAATACTCTTAGCATCAGATACAACCCCGAACGGTGTGGCTCAATCCATATACGTCAGCAAAACCGCTTAAATCCATGAAATTACCACTACTGACTCGATGAGTGACAGCGACGAGATCCTGAGTGGGACTGATGAGGATGACATTCTCCAGGCAATACAACAAAAGCCCAAACTGAAGAAACCCAGAGATTCTGTTTCAGGTAATGCTGCTAGTTCTGCTGTGAAATCTACACCAAAGCCACTTCTAGATCTGGACGATGAAATTTTAATCCCTACGGTGTTTTTGACCCAGGGCGCTAAGAACGCCAACCTCCTACAAAAAGCCAATACCATATCCAAACACATTGAGGAAGAGCGAGAGAAGGCTAGACAACAAAGGGAAGAGATTGATGGACTAAAGAGAGAGATCTTGGCTGAAATCAACGACAATGGCTCCACAATGCAATACACTTCTAAATCAGCCCATGCATTCGTGGAATTGTACCTCAAGAGCCATTTTAGTAACCACTATTCGCTACGAGAGCACCGACATTTTTACTTCTTTGGAGATGTGTACAAGGTTGTTTTGGGAAAAGTGCCAGAGAAAGAGAAGTCTTTGATTGAGACGTTGTTGTTTCTTGAAGAGGGAACGCTTCATGCTTACAACCAGGCATTGTTGCTGAAAGGAGTTAGTGCTGAACACATTGCTTTTTGGTTTATTGAAAACTGCTTTGATGAAGCGGTATTGGTGAAAGTTTTGCGGTTCTTACAGCAGTACAGTTGCCTTGGGTCAATGCTGCTGTGTTTGAGTGAGTCGCTTGAGAAAGTCAGCGGCACAAAAATCAGCTTTCTGATGCCTTTGAAAATTAGACACTTCAACAATAACGTGTACTTGTCCATTCTACGAGCGGCGATGCTATTTGCCGTATACCCCGCCACACAGAACAGAGAAACATACATCCTCAGTTTTATATTGGCATCTTCTGATTTTTATGCGAATAAGCACCACAGAGAAACACTACGGGAACATATTGTGAGACCGGTGTTTAAAAAAATCATATCCTTTTCCGAGGATGTATCTGCTGAGTTCCAACTACTGTGGCTGCAAATCAAGACTCATCTCTACGGGAAAGATCCTGATGACAACAAACAAAAGTACTACGAACTCATTTACAACTTCCTTACTCATCTTCATGAAGTCGTCGGGTCAGAAGAGAGTAAGCATCTAGAGGTAGTTCTTCTGCTTGTCAAGGACTTTCTCCATGATACCTTTGACGATGGCGCAGTAGCCTCGCTGGAAAGTAACAGAGAACCGCCATCCATTTCCGGTCCTTCCATAACTGTCGAAGACCTCTCAAGTGTTCTATTTGATTCGCTTCCTCGGTCCACTTCCATCCGAAACTCAACCACGGCAAACTCCATTTATAAGTATGTCTTCAAAGCCAGACTTTGCACCAAGCTTCTTACTGGCTTGCTTTATGGAAATGGAGAAAAAAAGCCCTTCTTAAGACTTCACGGCTCGCTCCATACTGTCAAGGACGCTCTCCAGCATGACATGAGTCAGTGGCTATACGTGAACAACGATGTTTCGTATAAACGAGACGTTTCAACGGCTCTTAGCGAAGCTTACCACATAATTGACCACTTCAGCAATGTTTTGAATAAAAACCTTCCCCTCATCCAAAATGACATGTTCTATGAGGATCTGTGAAAAGACACTAAGACTGGCTGCAAAATACCGCCCACGTGGTGTACTGGTGCGCCATCGGTAACTTTCCAGCTTAAACCGATAAGAGTCATTCTCGACTACATCTACTACTTCACAGAATGACAACCTCAACTGAAAGACCACTCATTTATGAAAATCCCGAACTCTCCAGTTCAAGAAAACCGGGTACCACCGTGACGTTAAAATATGGTCACGGGCCATTGCCTAAGGAGTTGAAGAACAAGAAGATTTTCTTCTTTGATATCGACAATTGCCTTTACGAGCGATCAACCAAAATTCACGACATGATGCAAGTCAAGATACATAACTATTTCAAAGAAAATTTGCAGTTAAACGATGACGAGGCTCACACGTTGCACATGAACTACTACAAGACATATGGGTTGGCTCTTGAAGGGTTAGTAAGGAATCACCAAGTAGACGCTCTCGAGTACAATTCCCAGGTGGATGACTCTCTTGATTTGAAGTCTGTTTTATCTTACAATGAGCAATTGCGGAACATGATCCTTGAGATCAAGAACTCCCACAAGTATGATGTGTTGTGGCTCATTACTAACGCCTACAAGAACCACGCGTTGCGAGTGATTTCCTTTTTGGGTCTTGGCGACTTGTTTGACGGCTTGACGTACTGTGACTATTCTGAGTGTCCCATCGTCTGTAAACCCATGAAAGAGTTCTTTTACAGGTGCCTTGACACCGTGCAAGTCGACAAGGAAAGCACGCAAGCATTGGGCCAACTTTCATTTGTGGACGATAGCGAGATCAACGTCAAGGCAGCGTTTGACCTTGGGTTTGGCCGTGTTTACCACTACGTGGAAGTGGAGAAGGAATATGAGCAACTCAAGCAGAAACCCGATTTCGATAAGTACTACGGTCTGTCGAATGACGA